>NC_086446.1:545004124-545304124 GCF_028390025.1 Pseudophryne corroboree | reverse complement strand
CTTATATATATAGCTGCTGTGGGGAACCTCGCATCAAGCGCCTGGGAGTAGCAATACCTTAGGGTATTTCTTTTCCTATATTTTCAGCCTACGCTGATTGAGGCTAGGAAAGATGTGATCAAAAAACACAGCATATGGCAAAAATATGTTGCTAGGTGTGCGGCCAGGAAGGCCCCAACGGAGGAATTTCAACTGGGTCGATTTCTGCAATTCAAACAGTCAGGAGTGACTACGGGCCTAAAATTGGGTTCCATTAAGGTCCAGATTTCGGCTCTGTACATTTTCTTCCAAAAAGAACTGGCTTCACTGCCTGAAGTTCAGACTTTTGTTAAGGGAGTGCTGCATATTCAGCCCCGTTTGTGCCTCTAGTGGCACCGTGGGATCTCAACGTGGTGTTGGATTTCCTGAAGTCGCATTGGGTTGAGCCACTTAAATCCGTAGAGCTAAAATACCTCACGTGGAAAGTGGTCATGCTGTTGGCCTTGGCGTCGGCCAGGCGTGTATCAGAATTGGAGGTTTTGTCATGCAAAAGCCCTTATCTGATTTTCATATGGATAGGGCGGAATTGAGGACTCGTTCCCAATTCCTTCCTAAGGTGGTATCAGCTTTTCATGTGAACCAACCTATTGTGGTGCCTGCGGCTACGTGGGACTTGGAGGACTCCAAGTTACTGGACGTAGTCAGGGCCCTGAAAATATGTTTCCAGGACGGCTGGAGTCAGGAAAACTGACTCGCTATTTATCCTGTATGCACCCAACAAGCTGGGTGCTCCTGCTTCTAAGCAGACTATTGCTCGCTGGATCTATAGCACGATTCAACTTGCACATTCTGCGGCTGGACTGCCGCACCCTAAATCTGTAAAAGCCCATTCCACGAGGAAAGTGGGCTCTTCTTGGGCGGCTGCCCGAGGGGTCTTGGCTTGACAACTTTGCTGAGCTGTTACTTGGTCGGGTTCAAACATTTTTGCAAAAGTTTGATACCCTGGCTGAGGAGGACCTTGAGTTTGCTCATTCGGTGCTGCAGAGTCATCCGCACTCTCCCGCCCGTTTGGGTGCTTTGGTATAATCCCCATGGTCCTTACGGAGTTCCCAGCATCCACTTAGGACGTTAGAGAAAATAAGATTTTACTCACCGGTAAATCTATTTCTCGTAGTCCGTAGTGGATGCTGGGCGCCCGTCCCAAGTGCGGATTGTCTGCAATACTTGTATATAGTTATTGCCTAACTAAAGGGTTATTGTTATGAGCCATCTGTTACTGAGGCTCAGTTATATTTCATACTGTTAACTGGGTATAGTATCACGAGTTATACGGTGTGATTGGTGTGGCTGGTATGAGTCTTACCCGGGATTCAAAATCCTTCCTTATTGTGTCAGCTCTTCCGGGCACAGTATCCTAACTGAGGTCTGGAGGAGGGGCATAGAGGGAGGAGCCAGTGCACACCAGGTAGTCCTAAAGCTTTCTTTAGTTGTGCCCAGTCTCCTGCGGAGCCGCTATTCCCCATGGTCCTTACGGAGTTCCCAGCATCCACTACGGACTACGAGAAATAGATTTACCGGTGAGTAAAATCTTATTATTTTGGGTGTTTGTACTACCTCTGCACATTTTCACTTTAAAATGGAATCTGTCACTACAGAGGGTTGGAGCAGTTCTAGTGCTGCCTATTATCAGAAAGCCCTCTTCTTAGATTAGGGGCTGTTACATTTCTGAAGTAGTCTTTCAAACCTCTCGCTGATGGTAGCTCTTTCCTTCAACTTGGAGACCTGGCTCCTGCTGCCACACAGATGCAATTATGACCACTTTGAGAGTCATTGTCTTGCAACTTCCAGGTATCAGAGGTAATTTAGCTTGGTAAATATTACTGTAGCATTACCTGAAGCCGATGCTTCTACAGAGGTTTATTTTACTGTCTTGCAGCATGACCTGTGGGGTACAGTGTCTGAACTGGTAATCCTTTCTGTTTTGCAGGGTAATAAGTGTGTATTCCACCTGTGTCGTAGCTGCTGCAAGAAAACCGCTTTCAAGGAGATGGCAGACTGTGCAGGTGGGTACCAGTGTTCTACCTCCAGAGTGCCACCTCTGTGCATGTTAGGAGAGATTGCATTCTAAGCACTCATTGTTTTCTGTGTCTTTAGGTCACGGACTGCTTTTTAAAACCAAATATGAGAGATCTCTTCAGTGCAAAGCTGTGCAAGATGCAGATGTGCCAGAAAAGAATCTAACAGAATCCAAACTGCCACAGCCAGCTCCTGAGGTCAAAGCCTAAACCCTGTGGAGCCCGGGACTGCTCCGTACAGCCCTTCAAGGGCACCGCTCCTACTGCTTGCTCAGGGAATTTACAGAGCTCACCGCATGTGTCTGGGATGGTCAATATCCCACAGTGTAATGGTGCGGTACACACTTTTTGCACTTCAGATATTTCTTTTCAATGTTTTTATTTTTATTTTTTTTAAAGCTTTAAATATATACTGAATTATGACTGGACTGAGACGGGTTCCATTTTTGCCTTTTCTCTTTTTTTTTAAATAAATATGCTGCTACTGGACTTAAATTCTTGTGTCCTTAAATGCTTCAGACAGGGATGACATGGTGAAATAACTAGATTTAGTAGTCTTAAACTTTTCATAGTTTAGAGAGAAATATGAAAAATAAAGATCACTTCTACTTATGCCTTTTTTGTGTCTGAATCCACTATGGGTAGCAGCCTATTCACCAATGAGTTCTATATGAATAAAGTGCACCCTTTGGTAGCCATGTTCTAGATATATTAAAAAGGCTTCTGGTACACATTAAATTACTGGAAAAATGCAAGCATTGGAAGATACAGGCTGAGGGCACTTTTATATGTTAAGGAATAATAAAATTTCTCTTACGTCCTAGAGGATGCTGGGGTCCACATTAGTACCATGGGGTATAGATGGGTCCACCAGGAGCCATTGGGACTTTAAGAGTTTGAGAGTGTGGGCTGGCTCCTCCCTCTATGCCCCTCCAACCAGACTCCGTTTAGAAAATGTGCACGGAGGAGCCGGTCACAGCTAGGGGAGCTCTCCAGAGTTTCCTTAGTATAAGTTATTTTTTAGAGTTTATTGTTTTACAGGGAGGCTGCTGGCAACAGCCTCCCTGCAGCGAGGGACTTAGGGGAGCAGTGTCCGCCCTGCGGGGTCTGAGCCACTGTCTCCGCTGACTGGACACTGAGCTCCAGAGGGGATAGATCGTTCCCCGCCACAGGGGATCGCTCACCCCAGCAGCATGTCACCACCCCCTTGCAGAGCTGAAGATTGTGGCGAGTGAGACACCAACCCCCCTAGCAAGCGGGGGGCCGGTGTGAAGATGGCGGCATCAGGGTAGGAGCGCAGTATTAACTGCGCTCCGGGAGGCTAAGCGGTACATTGTGAGGGGCGCCCTGAGCCAGCGCCTATACCCTACACTGGTCACACAGCCTGTCGGGGTCCCAGGATCACAGCCAGCATCAAACCTCAGGCCAGTATAATCTTATGAAGAGCGGGAAGACAGCGCCATTATGGGGGCGGAGCTATCTCTCCAGCTATCTCTCACGGTACCAGGGGGTTGTGGGGGGGCTGCAAAACGACTGTGTTAAAAGCGCTGTCTGTGGGTTGGCTCCAATCTCTGTGTGTCTCTTGACATTCTTGGGTGGGAAACTCTGTCTGCCCTCCCGTGTGTGTGTGGAGTATCTGTGGTCTTCATAAAGCAATGTCCAGGGTCTCTGTGTCATGTGCTGCAGAGGGTATGTCCTCACGGGATGATCCCATTACATGTAATCAGGATAGCACTGGTTTAGCACAGATACCAGCAAGGGAACCTGAGTGTTTTTCCTCTATCGAATCTGTGATTTCTCAGACTTCTAATTGAGCTGCACAATCTGAATTTGCACGTCAGGCTTTACAGGACTCTGTGGCAGTCTGGCCCAGTTCTGTCGCCTCAGGACCCTCCTCTGTATGTTCCCAAGCATGTGTTCTTGCACAGATTAGGCAGGATGACACGGGTACCGTTTCTGATATTGCGGACAGTGATGGGGATATGTTTGGGGGGACTGCATATCTTACACAAGTGCAGTTTATGATAGAGGCCATTACAGATATGTTGAGTATTTCTGATACGACTGAGCAGGTTGAGGAGGCTTCCTTCACTGATAAGGGAACCTTCCCTGCGTCTAAGGCTTTATATGCTATGTTAGAAAAAGCATGGGTTAATCCTGCGAAAAATTCCAGATACCTAAGAGGATCCAGGTGGTTTTTCCTTTTCCGTGTGGAGGATAGGACTGAGTGGGAAACCTGACCGGTATTGCAGTCGGCTGACCGTAAGATTGATAATACGCTCAGATCAGTGTGCACGGCTTTAGGGGCAATGTCAAGTCCCACTATTGCCAGTACATGCATTGCCAAGTCCTTAGTAAAGTGGTCAGGCACATTACTTGAGGATTTGGATAAAATGGACAAAAATTATGTTAAATTGTTTTTTGCGTAACATTCAGGGTTTGGCAGGTTTTCTGGCTGAATCCATGAAGGTATAAAGACCAGAAGAAGAAAGTATTCCCTATCATGGGCACACTCGGACCTTGTGACACAAAACTCAAAGTCAAATATCAAACTGACATTTGACCACTGATATTTAAAAAATAACTTTTATTTCGTATCTTAAAACATCTGCGAAAATATTGTGCATGTGAAATCAAGTGCAAAAATAAACAAAATGTGAAATAAAGTTAAAAATTCAGTCACTGCTGCCTTTTCATATTTCACTCTCTCAAGTGTTTAAGATGTATCCATTTTTGTTGCAGAAGGATCTTTTCTTTACTATCCTGTTGGAAACAAATTATCCTTTGAAAGTACCTCTGTGAGAGTTGTGAAGGACTAGATTGTCGTTCTAACTGACAGTCTCTCGTTTATGGTAGTGTGCGCACCACTTTAACCATAAATTAAATTAATCAGGTACTTATGCCCTATGTAATATTTATTATAATGGGTCCTTTATTGTGACTGTCTATCTCACCGATTATACCAAGTAGCCTCCTATCACCCAAATCCTAATTCTTAATGCAATATGATATGATAATTATCTTCTACTATATTTGACTTAGCTTGAGATCATCAATTGTAAATTTGTTAATATAGGTAATATAATTTATAGTGAGACTAAGAGTAGTCACAGCATGTGATACTGCTAAATCAGTGATCTCAACGTGCTGTTTTTTATATGCCTATATTGATGGTCTCAATTTGTGTCACATGCATTTCTATCTCACCCGCTGGGAAGGTATAGCGATGGTCTGTTATTAATACGTTATAATGTTTATATATTATCCTTCTCTTACGTACCCCAGCTTATACCTGCTGGTCGTGAATCCATGAAGGACCTGAGTTCCATGTCTGCAGGAATTTCTTCCATGTCTGTCTCAGCTCGTCGTGGACTATAGCTACGTCGGTGGTCTGCCGATGCAGAATCCAGGTGAAGTGTGGAGACCCTACCCTACACAGGTCAGGCTCTCTTTGGGGAAGCACTAGATGCGTGGATCTCCACGGCTACAGCGGGTAAGTCACCTTTTCTTCCCTCAGCTACGCCTGCTCTGAAGAAACCCTTTTCTTCAACTGCATCACAGCCCTGTGGGGCTGCCAAACCAGAGAAGCCAGGCCATCCAACGCCTCCTTTCGGGGAGGTAGGCCCAAGAAGGACTGGACTATAAGGAAAGACTTACTAGGCTGAATATGTATACACTAGAAAAGAGGCGCCTAAGAGGAGATATTATTATTATCTTCAAATATGTAAAGGGACATCACAAAGAGTTATCAGAAGAATTATTTATTAAAAGAACACAGTGTAGGACACGTGGGCACTCGCTGCGACTGGAGGAGAGAAAGTTCCGAACACAACGGAGGAAAGGGTTCTTCACTGTTAGGGCAATCAGGATCTGGAATTCCCTGCCAGGGAAGGTGGTAATGGCAGACTCTGTAATTGGATTTAAAAAAAAATTCTGAATGAAAAAGCTATCCAAGGTTATAATACTTAAAATTTCTCTGACGTCCTAGTGGATGCTGGGAACTCCGTAAGGACCATGGGGAATAGACGGGCTCCGCAGGAGACTGGGCACTCTAAAAGAAAGATTAGGTACTATCTGGTGTGCACTGGCTCCTCCCTCTATGCCAGGCCTGGCCAACCTGTGGCTCTCCAGATGTTGTGAAACTACACATCCCAGCATGCCCTGCAATGGTTTTAGCATTCCTTAATAGCAAAACTGTGGCAAAGCATGATGGGACTTGTAGTTTTACAACAGCTGGAGAGCCACAGGTTGGCCAGGCCTGCTCTATGCCCCTCCTCCAGACCTCAGTTAGATTTCTGTGCCCGGCCGCGCTGGATGCACACTAGGGGCTCTCCTGAGCTCCTAGAAAGAAAGTATATGTTAGGTTTTTTATTTTACAGTGAGACCTGCTGGCAACAGGCTCACTGCAACGAGGGACTAAGGGGAGAAGAAGCGAACCTACCTGCTTGCAGTTAGCTTGGGCTTCTTAGGCTACTGGACACCATTAGCTCCAGAGGGATCGACCGCAGGACCCGTCCTTGGTGTTCGTTCCCGGAGCCGCGCCGCCGTCCCCCTTACAGAGCCAGAAGCATGAAGATGGTCCGGAAAATCGGCGGCAGAAGACTTCAGTCTTCACCAAGGTAGCGCACAGCACTGCAGCTGTGCGCCATTGCTCCTCATACACACTTCACACTCCGGTCACTGAGGGTGCAGGGCGCTGGGGGGGGGGGGGGGGGCGTCCTGAGCAGCAATACTGACACCTTGGCTGGCAAAATAATCACAATATATAGCCCCAGAGGCTATATATGTGATAATTACCCCTGCCAGAATCCATAAAAAAGCGGGAGAAAAGTCAGCGAAAAAGGGGCGGAGCTATCTCCCTCGGCACACTGGCGCCATTTTCTCTTCACAGTGTAGCTGGAAGACAGCTCCCCAGGCTCTCCCCTGTAGTTTTCAGGCTCAAAGGGTTAAAAAGAGAGGGGGGGGCACTAAATTTAGGCGCAATATTGTTTATACAAGCAGCTATTGGGGAAAATTCACTCAGTGATAGTGTTTATCCCTACATTATATAGCGCTCTGGTGTGTGCTGGCATACTCTCTCTCTGTCTCCCCAAAGGGCTGTGTGGGGTCCTGTCCTCAGTCAGAGCATTCCCTGTGTGTGTGCGGTGTGTCGGTACGGCTGTGTCGACATGTTTGATGAAGAGGCTTATGTGGAGGCGGAGCAGATGCCGATAAATGGGATGTCGCCCCCTGTGGGCCGACACCAGAGTGGATGGATAGGTGGAAGGTATTAACCGACAGTGTCAACTCCTTACATAAAAGGCTGGATGACGTAACAGCTATGGGACAGCCGGCTTCTCAGCCCGCGCCTGCCCAGGCGTCTCAAAGGCCATCAGGGGCTCAAAAACGCCCGCTCCCTCAGATGGCAGACACAGATGTCGACACGGAGTCTGACTCCAGTGTCGACGAGGTTGAGACATATACACAATCCACTAGGAACATCCGTTACATGATCCCGGCAATAAAAAATGTGTTACACATTTCTGACATTAACCCAAGTACCACTAAAAAAGGGTTTTATGTTTGGGGAGAAAAAGCAGGCAGTGTTTTGTTCCCCCATCAAATGAGTGAATGAAGTGTGAAAAAGCGTGGGTTCCCCCGATAAGAAACTGGTAATTTCTAAAAAGTTACTGATGGCGTACCTTTTCCCGCCAGAGGATAAGTTACGCTGGGAGATATCCCCTAGGGTGGATAAGGCGCTCACACGTTTGTCAAAAAAGGTGGCACTGCCGTCTTAGGATACGGCCACTTTGAAGGTACCTGCTAATAAAAAGCAGGAGGCTATCCTGAAGTCTGTATTTACACACTCAGGTACTAGACTGAGACCTGCAGATAGTGCTGCTGCAGCGTGGTCTGTAACCCTGTCAAACAGGGATACTATTTTGCGAACATAAGTCGTCGTCTTATATATGAGGGATGCACAGAGGGATATTTTGCCGGCTGGCATCCAGAATTAATGCAATGGCCATTCTGTCAGGAGGGTATTAGAGACCCGACACTGGACAGGTGATGCTGACTTTAAAAGGCACAGAGAGCCTTATAAGGGTGAGGAATTGTTTGGGGATGGTCTCTGGGACCTCATATCCACAGCAACAGCTGGGAAGAAAATTTTTAACCTCAGGTTTCCTCACAGCCTAAGAAAGCACTGTATTATCAGGTACAGTCCTTTCGGCTTCAGAAAAGCAAGCGGGTCAAAGGCGCTTCCTTTCTGCACAGAGACGAGGGAAGAGGGAAAAAGCTGCACCAGTCAGCCAGTTCCCAGAATCAAAATTCTTCCCCCGCTTCCTCTGAGTTCACCGCATGACGCGGGGGCTCCACAGGCGTAGCCAGGTACGGTGGGGGGCCGCCTCAAAAATTTCAGCGATCAGTGGGCTCGCTCACAGGTGGATCCCTGGATCCTTCAAGTAGTATCTCAGGGGTACAGGCTGGAATTCGAGGCGTCTCCCCCCCGCCGTTTCCTCAAATCTGCCTTGCCGACAACTCCCTCAGGCAGGGAGGCTGTGCTAGAGGCAATTCACAAGCTGTATTCTCAGCAGGTGATAGTCAAGGTGCCCCTACTTCAACAAGGACGGGGTTACTATTCCACACTGTTTGTGGTACTGAAACCGGACGGTTCGGTGAGACCCATTTTAAATTTGAAGTCCTTGAACACATACATAAAAAAATTCAAGTTCAAGATGGAATCGCTCAGGGCGGTTATTGCAAGCCTGGAGGAGGGGGATTACATGGTATCCCTGGACATCAAGGATGCTTACCTACATGTCCCCATTTACCATCCTCACCAGGAGTACCTCAGATTTGTGGTACAGGATTGCCATTACCAATTCCAAACACTGCCGTTTGGACTGTCCACGGCACCGAGGGTCTTTACCAAGGTAATGGCAGAAATGATGATACTCCTTCGAAAAAAGGGAGTTTTTAATTATCCCGTACTTGGACGATCTCCTTATAAAGGCGAGGTCCATGGAGCAGTTGTTGGTCGGAGTAGCACTATCTCGGGAAGTGCTACAACGGCACGGATGGATTCTATACATTCCAAAGTCACAGCTGGTTCCTACCACACGCCTGCTGTTCCTGGGGATGGTTCTGGACACAGAACAGAAAAAAAGTGTTTCTCCCGCAGGAGAAAGCCAAGGAGCTGTCATTTCTAGTCAGAGACCTCCTGAAACCAAAACAGGTATCGGTGCATCACTGCACACGAGTCCTGGGAAAAATGGTAGCTTCTTACGAAGCAAAATTCCATTCGACAGGTTCCATGCAAGAACCTTTCAGTGGGACCTCTTGGACAAGTGGTCGGAATCGCATCTTCAGATGCATCGGCTGATAACCCTGTCTCCAAGGACCAGGGTATCTCTACTGTGGTGGCTGCAGAGTGCTCATCTTCAAGAGGGCCGCAGATTCGGCATACAGGACTGGGTCCTGGTAACCACGGATGCCAGCCTTCGAGGCTGGGGGGGCAGTCACACAGGGAAGAAATTTCCAAGGACTTTGGTCAAGTCAGGAGTCGTCCCTACACATAAATATTCTGGAACTGAGGGCCATTTACAATGCCCTAAGTCTGGCAAGGCCTCTGCTTCAAAACCAGCCGGTACTGATCCAATCAGACAACATCACGGCAGTCACCCATGTAAACCGACAGGGCGGCACAAGAAGCAGGATGGCGATGGCAGAAGCCACAAGGATTCTCCGATGGGCGGAAAATCACGTCTTAGCACTGTCAGCAGTGTTCATTTCCGGGAGTGGACAACTGGGAAGCAGACTTCCTCAGCAGACACGACCGACACCCGGGAGAGTGGGGACTTCATCCAGAAGTCTTCCAACTGTTGGTAAACCGTTGGGAAAGGCCACAGGTGGACATGATGACGTCCCGCCTAAACAAAAAACTAGATATTGCGCCAGGTCAAGGGACCCTCAGGCAATAGCTGTGGACGCTCTAGTGACACCGTGGGTGTACCAGTCGGTTTATGTATTCCCTCCTCTGCCTCTCATACCAAAGGTACTGAGAATAATAAGAAAACGAGGAGTAAGAACGATACTCGTGGTTCCGGATGGGCCAAGAAGAGCTTGGTACCCAGAACTTCAAGAAATAATATCAGAGGACCCATGGCCTCTACCGCTCAGACAGGATCTGCTACAGCAGGGGCCCTGTCTGTTCCAAGACTTACCGCGGCTGCGTTGGACGGCATGGCGGTTGAATTCCGGATCCTAAAGCAAAAGGGAATTCCGGAGGAAGTCATTCCTACGCTGATAAAAGTCAGGAAAGAAGTAACCGCAAACCATTATCACCGTATTTGGCGAAAATATGTTGCGTGGTGTGAGGCCAGGAAGGCCCCAACAGAGGAATTTCAGCTGGGTCGTTTTCTGCACTTCCTACAGTCAGGAGTGACTATGGGCCTAAAATTGGGTTCCATTAAGGTCCAGATTTCGGCTCTGTCGATTTTCTTCCAGAAAGAACTGGCTTCACTGCCTGGAGTTCAGACATTTGTAAAGGGAGTGCTACATATTCAGCCCCTTTTTTGTGCCTTCTGTGGCACCTTGGGATCTCAACGTGGTGTTGAGTTTCTTAAAATCACATTGGTTTGAGCCACTTAAAACTGTGGATTTGAAATATCTCACGTGGAAAGTGGTCATGTTATTGGCCTTGGCTTCGGCCAGGCGTGTGTCAGAATTGGCGGCTTTGTCATGTAAAAGCCCTTATCTGATTTTCCATATGGATAGGGCAGAATTGAGGACTCGTCCCCAGTTTCTCCCTAAGGTGGTATCAGCTTTTCACTTGAACCAACCTATTGTAGTGCCTGCGGCTACTAGGGACTTGGAGGATTCCAAGTTACTGGACGTGGTCAGGGCCTTGAAAATTTATATTTCCAGGACGGCTGGAGTCAGGAAAACTGACTCGCTTTTTATCCTGTAGGCACCCAACAAAATAGGTGCTCCTGCTTCTGAGCAGACTATTGCTCGCTGGATTTGTAGCACAATTCAGCTGGCGCATTCTGCGGCTGGATTGCCGCATCCTAAATCAGTAAAAGCCTATTCCACAAGGAAAGTGGGCTCATCTTGGGCGGCTGCCCGAGGGGTCTCGGCTTTACAACTTTGCCGAGCTGCAACTTGGTCAGGGGCAAACACGTTTGCTAAATTCTACAAATTTGATACCCTGGCTGAGGAGGACCTTGAGTTCTCTCATTCGGTGCTGCAGAGTCATCCGCACTCTCCCGCCCGTTTGGGAGCTTTGGTATAATCCCCATGGTACTTACGGAGTTCCCAGCATCCACTAGGACGTCAGAGAAAATAAGATTTTACTCACCGGTAAATCTATTTCTCGTAGTCCGTAGTGGATGCTGGGCGCCCATCCCAAGTGCGGATTGTCTGCAATACTTGTATATAGTTATTGCTTAACTAAAGGGTTATTGTTGAACCATCTGTTGAGAGGCTCAGTTATATTTCATACTGTTAACTGGGTTTAGTATCACGAGTTATACGGTGTGATTGGTGTGGCTGGTATGAGTCTTACCCGGGATTCAAAATCCTTCCTTATTGTGTCAGCTCTTCCGGGCACAGTATCCTAACTGAGGTCTGGAGGAGGGGCATAGAGGGAGGAGCCAGTGCACACCAGATAGTACCTAATCTTTCTTTTAGAGTGCCCAGTCTCCTGCGGAGCCCGTCTATTCCCCATGGTCCTTACGGAGTTCCCAGCATCCACTACGGACTACGAGAAATAGATTTACCGGTGAGTAAAATCTTATTATCAACGTGGTTAATCCGGGGGTAAAATGAGTTATAGTAGCTAACTAGTCATAAAACATTATTTTAGCAAGTATGTAGAATCATCACAACTTAAAACAGGTTGAACACGATGGGCAACTTGCCTCTATTCAACCTCAAATACTATGTTGCTATGTTAAGAAACCCTGCTGCTGCAGGTTCCCGGGAACAGAAGCCTGCTTCAGGTGCACTAAAGTCCTCCGCATGACGGTGGACTGCACGCCCCGGTGGTGGGGCCGGTGGGAGCGCAGCTCAGACGTTTCAGCCATGTCTGGGTGTCGTCCGACCTGGATCCTTGGGTGCAATATACTATGTCCCAGGGGTACAGGCTGGAGTTTCAAAATCTTCCCCGTCACCGATTTTCAAATCGGGTTTACCAGCTCTGCTGGCAGACAGGACGGTCCTACAAGCCGCCGTCCAGAAGTTGGTGGAGTCGCAAGTCATTGTGCCCTTACCACCTCATATGCAAAATAAAGGTTTCTATTCGAACCTTTTCATATACCGAAACCGGATGGTTCGGTCAGACCCATTCTAAACCTAAAAAAAACCTTTTCTGAGTGAGTGCAAGTTCAAAATGGAGTCTCTTAAGGGCGGTGACATCAGGAGAAGGGGTTTTCCTGGTATCCCTGGATATCGAGGATGCATAACCCCACATTCTGTTTTGCCTGCCGCGTTAAGCAAGTCTCCGATTTGCTCTGTTGAACTGTCATTTCCAGTTCCAGGACCTGCAATTCAGCCTCTCCACAGCACCAAGGGTATTCACCAAGGTGATGGCAAGGATGATGGTTCTCCTCCGCACACAAGGGGTGAACGTGATTCCATATCTGGACGTTCTGCTGATAAAGGCATCGTCCAAGGAGAAGCTGTTGCGGTCCATGACTCTCACGACCCATCTATTCAGAGTCCACGTTTGAATTCTGAACATTCCAAAATCACTTTGGAACCATCCAGGTAGTTGTCCTTTCTGGGATTGAGCCTTGACACGGAAGTGTTGAGGTTGTTTCTTCCACGAGAAACAGGGTTGGTGATGCAAACATCGGTGTGGGATGTCCTGAAGACTGCCCGGGTGCCGGTTCATCACTGCAATTGCCTTCTGGGGAAGATGGTGGCCTCTTATGAGGCCCTCCAGTATGGAAGGTTTCATGCTAGGTTTTTCCTGCTGGATCTCCTGGACAAGTGGTCAGGATCTCATCTGCATGCACCTGAGAATTTGTCTGTCGCCAAAAGCCGGGATTTCACTCCTCTGGTGGCTCCAATTAACTCACCTTCTGGAGGGCCGCAGGTTCAGGATTCAGGACTGGATCCTTCTAACCACGGATGCAAGCCTCCGGGGATGGGGCGCAGTTACTCAAGGGGAGACCTTCCAAGGAAGGTGGTCAATTCTGGAAGTCGGCCTACCAATCAACATTCTGGAATTAAGAGCCCATTACAACGGTCTTCTTCAGGCGACCCATCTTCTAAAAAATCGGGCCATTCAAGTGCAGTCGGACAATGTAACGACAGTGGCTTACATAAACAGGGCGGAACAAAGAGCAGAGCTGCAATGTTAGAGGTGGCAAGAATCCTCCTCTGGGCAGGAAAACACGTGTTGGCGCTGTCAGCAATCTTCATTCCGGAAGTGGACAACTGGGAAGCAGACTTCATCAGCAGACACGATTTCTATCCAGGGGAGTGGGGTCTCCATCCGGAGGTGTTAAAGGAAATAACAGACCTTTTGGGATTTCCCCATATAGACATGATGGCCTCTCGTCTCAACAAGAAGCTTTGGCGTTATTGTTCCAGGTCGAGGGACCCACAGGCAGTGGCAGTGGACGCCCTGGTGTCTCCGTGGGTGTTCCAGTCAGTGTACGTGTTTCCACCGCTCCCACTCATCCCAAGAATCCTAAAGCTCATAAGGAGAACAAGGGTTCTTATTATTAAGGATCCTTATTGCTCCAGACTGGCTGAGAAGGGCTTGGTACGCGGACTTTCTGGATCTACTACGAGAAGAGCCAAGGCCTCTTCTTCTTTGAGAGGACCTGCTGCAGCAGGGGCCATTCGCCTATCAAGACTTACCACGGCTACGTTTGACGGCATGGAGGTTGAACGCCAGATATTAGTTCGGAAGGGCATTCCAAACAAGGTTATTCCTACCCTGATACAGGCTAGGAAAGGAGTAACGTCTAAACATTACCATCGTATTTGGAAAAAATGTGTCTTAGTGTGAGTCCATGAAGTTTCCTACGGTGGAGTTTCAACTGGGATGATTTCTCCTCTTCCTGCAAGCAGGTGTGTATATGGGCCTGAGGTTGGGATCCGTAAAGGTCCAGATTTCGGCCCTATCCATTTTCTTCCAGAAACAATTGGCTGCCCTCCCTGAGGTTCAGACCTTTTTGAGAGGATTCCTGCACATCCAACCTCCCTTTTCTCTGACGTCCTAAGTGGATGCTGGGGACTCCGTCAGGACCATGGGGATAGCGGCTCCGCAGGAGACAGGGCACAAAAGTAAAAGCTTTAGGATCAGGTGGTGTGCACTGGCTCCTCCCCCTATGACCCTCCTCCAAGCCTCAGTTAGGTTTTTGTGCCCGGCTGAGAAGGGTGCAATCTAGGTGGCTCTCCTAAAGAGCTGCTTAGAGTAAAAGTTTTGTTAGGTTTTTTATTTTCAGTGAGTCCTGCTGGCAACAGGCTCACTGCAACGAGGGACTTAGGGGAGAAGAAGTGAACTCACCTGCGTGCAGGATGGATTGGCTTCTTAGGCTACTGGACACTAGCTCCAGAGGGACGATCACAGGTACAGCCTGGATGGGTCACCGGAGCCGCGCCGCCGACCCCCTTGCAGATGCTGAAGAGAGAAGAGGTCCAGAAATCGGCAGCTGAAGACTTCTCAGTCTTCATGAGGTAGCGCACAGCACTGCAGCTGTGCGCCATTGCTCTCAGCACACTTCACACTAACGGTCACTGAGGGTGCAGGGCGCTGGGGGGGGCGCCCTGGGCAGCAATGAAAGTACCTATGCTGGCTAAAAATACATCACATATAGCCTCTGGGGCTATATGGATGTATTTAACCCCTGCCAGGTTGTCAGAAAAACGGGAGAAGAAGCCCGCCGAAAAGGGGGCGGGGCCTATTCTCAGCACACAGCGCCATTTTCCTACACAGCTCCGCTGCTAGGAAGGCTCCCACGCTCTCCCCTGCACTGCACTACAGAAACAGGGTTAAAACAGAGAGGGGGGGCACTTATTTGGCGATATTATTATATATTAAGATGCTATAAGGGAAAACACTTATATAAGGTTGTCCCTGTATAATTATAGCGTTTTGGTGTGTGCTGGCAAACTCTCCCTCTGTCTCCCCAAAGGGCTAGTGGGGTCCTGTCCTCTATCAGAGCATTCCCTGTGTGTGTGCTGTGTGTCGGTACGTGTGTGTCGACATGTATGAGGACGATGTTGGTGAGGAGGCGGAGCAATTGCCTGTAATGGTGATGTCACTCTCTAGGGAGTCGACACCGGAATGGATGGCTTATTTAGGGAATTACGTGATAATGTCAACACGCTGCAAGGTCGGTTGACGACATGAGACGGCCGGCAAACCAATTAGTACCTGTCCAGGCGTCTCAAACACCGTCAGGGGCTTTAAAACGCCCATTTACCTCAGTCGGTCGACACAGACACGGACACTGACTCCAGTGTCGACGGTGAAGAAACAAACGTATTTTCCATTAGGGCCACACGTTACATGTTAAGGGCAATGAAGGAGGTGTTACATATTTCTGATACTACAAGTACCACAAAAAAGGGTATTATGTGGGGTGTGAAAAAACTACCTGTAGTTTTTCCTGAATCAGATAAATTAAATGAAGTGTGTGATGATGCGTGGGTTTCCCCCGATAGAAAATTATTGGCGTTATACCCTTTCCCGCCAGAAGTTAGGGCGCGTTGGGAAACACCCCTTAGGGTGGATAAGGCGCTCACACGCTTATCAAAACAAGTGGCGTTACCGTCTCCAGATACGGCCGCCCTCAAAGAGCCAGCTGATAGGAGGCTGGAAAATATCCTAAAAAGTATATACACACATACTGGTGTTATACTGCGACCAGCGATCGCCTCAGCCTGGATGTGCAGCGCTGGGGTGGCTTGGTCGGATTCCCTGACTGAAAATATTGATACCCTTGACAGGGACAGTATTTTATTGACTATAGAGCATTTAAAGGATGCATTTCTATATATGCGAGATGCACAGAGGGATATTTGCACTCTGGCATCAAGAGTAAGTGCGATGTCCATATCTGCCAGAAGATGTTTATGGACACTACAGTGGTCAGGTGATGCAGATTCCAAACGGCACATGGAAGTATTGCCGTATAAAGGGGAGGAGTTATTTGGGGTCGGTCCATCGGACCTGGTGGCCACGGCAACAGCTGGAAAATCCACCTTTTTTACCCCAAGTCACATCTCAGCAGAAAAAGACACCGTCTTTTCAGCCTCAGTCCTTTCGTCCCCATAAGGGCAAGCGGGCAAAAGGCCAGTCATATCTGCCCAGGGATAGAGGAAAGGGAAGAAGACTGCAGCAGGCAGCCCCTTCCCAGGAACAGAAGCCCTCCACCGATTCTGCCAAGTCCTCAGCATGACGCTGGGGCCGTACAAGCGGACTCAGGTGCGGTGGGGGGTCGTCTCAAGAGTTTCAGCGCGCAGTGGGCTCACTCGCAAGTGGAACCCTGGATCCTACAAGTAGTATCCCAGGGGTACAGATTGGAAATTCGAGACGTCTCCCCCTCGCAGGTTCCTGAAGTCTGCTTTACAAACGTCTCCCTCCGACAGGGAGGCAGTATTGGAAACAATTCACAAGCTGTATTCCCAGCAGGTGATAATCAAAGTACCCCTCCTACAACAAGGAAAGGGGTATTATTCCACACTATATTGTGGTACTGAAGCCAGACGGCTCGGTGAGACCTATTCTAAATCTGAAATCTTTGAACACTTACATACAAAGGTTCAAATCAAGATGGAGTCACTCAGAGCAGTGATAGCGAACCAGGAAGAAGGGGACTATATGGTGTCCCTGGACATCAAGGATGCTTACCTCCATGTCCCAATTTGCCCTTCTCACCAAGGGTACCTCAGGTTCGTGGTACAGAACTGTCACTATCAGTTTCAGACGCTGCCGTTTGGATTGTCCACGGCACCCCGGGTCTTTACCAAGGTAATGGCCGAAATGATGATTCTTCTTCAAAGAAAAGGCGTCTTAATTATCCCTTACTTGGACGATCTCCTGATAAGGGCAAGGTCCAGAGAACAGTTGGAGGTCGGAGTAGCACTATCTCAAGTAGTTCTACGACAGCAGGGGTGGATTCTAAATATTCCAAAATCGCAGCTGTTTCCGACGACACGTCTGCTGTTCCTAGGGATGATTCTGGACACAGTCCAGAAAAAGGTGTTTCTCCCGGAGGAGAAAGCCAGGGAGTTATCCGAGCTAGTCAGAAACCTCCTAAAACCAGGCCAAGTGTCAGTGCATCAATGCACAAGAGTCCTGGGAAAAATGGTGGCTTCTTACGAAGCGATTCCATTCGGCAGATTTCACGCAAGAATTTTTCAGTGGGATCTGCTGGACGAATGGTCCGGATCGCATCTTCAGATGCATCAGCGGATAATCCTGTCTCCAAGGACAAGGGTGTCTCTTCTGTGGTGGCTGCAGAGTGCTCATCTACTAGAGGGCAGCACATTCGGCATTCAGGACTGGGTTCTGGTGACCACGGATGCCAGCCTGAGAGGCTGGGGAGCAGTCACACAGGGAAGAAATTTCCAAGGAGTGTGGTCAAGTCTGGAGACTTCTCTCCACATAAATATACTGGAGCTAAGGGCAATTTACAATGCTCTGAGCCTAGGAAGACCTCTGCTTCAAAGTCAACCGGTGCTGATCCAGTCGGACAACATCACGGCAGTCGCCCACGTAAACAGACAGGGCGGCACAAGAAGCAGGAGGGCAATGGCAGCAAGGATTCTTCGCTGGGCGAAAAATCATGTGATAACACTGTCAGCGGTGTTCATTCCGGGAGTGGACAACTGGGAAGCAGACTTCCTCAGCAGGAAGATGGCGTCCCGTCTGAACAAAAAACTGGACAGGTATTGCGCCAGGTCAAGAGACCCTCAGGCAATAGCTGGGACGCTCTGGTAACACCGTGGGTGTACCAGTCGGTGTATGTGTTCCCTCCTCTGCCTCTCATACCCAAGGTACTGAGAATTATAAGACGGAGAGGAGTAAGAACTATACTCGTGGCTCCGGATTGGCCAAGAAGGACTTGGTACCCGGAACTTCAAGAGATACTAAGAAGGGACTTGCTTCAGCAAGGATCATGTCTGTTCCAAGACTTACCGCGGCTGCGTTTGACGGCATGGCGGTTGAACGCCGGATCCTAAGGGAAAAAGGCATTCCGGAAGAGGTCATCCCTACCCTGGTCAGAGCCAGGAAGGAGGTGACCGCACAACATTATCACCGCATTGGCGAAAATATGTTGCATGGTGTGAGGCCAGGAAGGCCCCCACGGAGGAATTTCAACTCTGTCGATTCCTGCATTTCCTACAAACAGGAGTGTCTATGGGCCTCAAATTGGGGTCCATTAAGGTTCAAATTTCGGCCCTGTCGATTTTCTTCCAGAAAGAATTGGCTTCAGTTCCTGAAGTCCAGATGTTTGTCAAGGGAGTACTGCATATACAACCCCCTTTTGTGCCTCCAGTGGCACTGTGGGATCTCAACGTAGTTCTGGGATTCCTCAAATCACATTGGTTTAAACCGCTCAAATCTGTGGATTTGAAATATCTCACATGGAAAGTGACCATGCTGTTGGCCCTGGCCTCGGCCAGGCGAGTGTCAGAATTGGCGGCTTTGTCTCACAAAAGCCCATATCTTATTGTCCATTCGGACAGGGCAGAGCTGCGGACTCGTCCCCAGTTTCTCCCTAAGGTGGTGTCAGCGTTTCACCTGAACCAGCTTATTGTGGTACCTGCGGATACTACGGACTTGGAGGCCTCCAAGTTGCTAGATGTTGTCAGGGCCCTGAAAATATAGGTTTCCAGGACGGCTGGAGTCAGGAAAACTGACTTGCTGTTATCCTGTATGCACCCAACAAACTGGGTGCTCTTGCTTCTAAGCAGACGATTGCTAGTTGAATGTGTAGTACAATTCAGCTTGCACATTCTGTGGCAGGCCTGCCACAGCCAAAATATGTAAATGCCCATTCCACAAGGAAGGTGGGCTCATCTTGGGCGGCTGCCCGAGGGGTCTCGGCTTTACAACTTTGCCGAGCTGCTACTTGGTCAGGGGCAAACACGTTTGAAAAATTCTACAAATTTGATACCCTAGCTGAGGAGGACCTGGAGTTCTCTCATTCGGTGCTGCAGAGTCATCCGCACTCTCCCGCCCGTTTGGGAGCTTTGGTATAATCCCCATGGTCCTGACGGAGTCCCCAGCATCCACTTAGGACGTCAGAGAAAAAAAGAATTTACTTACCGATAATTCTATTTCTCGTAGTCCGTAGTGGATGCTGGGCGCCCATCCCAAGTGCGGATTGTCTGCAATACTTGTACATAGTTATTGTTACAAAAATCGGGTTATTATTGTTGTGAGCCATCTTTTCAGAGGCTCCGCTATTATCATGCTGTTAACTGGGTTCAGATCACAGGTTGTACAGTGTGATTGGTGTGGCTGGTATGAGTCTTACCCGGGATTCAAAATCCTTCCTTATTGTGTACGCTCGTCCGGGCACAGTATCCTAACTGAGGCTTGGAGGAGGGTCATAGGGGGAGGAGCCAGTGCACACCACCTGATCCTAAAGCTTTTACTTTTGTGCCCTGTCTCCTGCGGAGCCGCTATCCCCATGGTCCTGACGGAGTCCCCAGCATCCACTACGGACTACGAGAAATAGAATTATCGGTAAGTAAATTCTTATTTTTACCACCTACGGCGCCATGGGATCTTAACGTGGTGTTGCAGTTTCTCCAATCTGACCCTTTTAAGCCTCTACAAGAGGTAGAGGTCAAGTTTCTTACGTGGAAGGCTGTCACTTTGTTGGCCTTCGCTTCTGCTAGACGTGTGTCGGAGTTGGGGGCTTTGTCATGTAAAAGCCCATACTTGATCTTCCATGAAGATAGAGCTGAGCTTCGGACATGTCAGCAGTTTCTTCCGAAGGTTGTTTCGGCATTTCATATCAACCAACCTATCGTGGTGCCAGCTGCTACTGTCTCCTCAATTTCTTTAAAGTCCTTGGATGTTGTAAGGGCTCTGAAGATCTATGTGAAGAGGATTGCTCGTCACAGAAAATTGGACACTGTTTATTTTTCCTGTATGATCCCAAGAAATTTGGGTGTCCTGCTTCCAAGCAGACGATCTCTCGCTGGATCAGGTTCACTATCCCGCATGCTTATTCTACGGCTGGATTGCTTAAAATCTATTAAGCCCACTCTACTCGTAAGGTGGGTTCTTCCTGGGCGGTTGCCCGGGGTGTCTCAGCCTTACAGCTTTGCCGAGCAGCTACTTGGTCAGGGTCAAACACGTTTGCTAAGTTCTACAAGTTCTACAAGTTCGACACTTTGGCCTCTGATGACCTCACATTTGGTCAAGCAGTTCTGCAGGAGCCTGCGCGCTCTCCCTCCCATTCTGGGAGCTTTGGTACATTCCTGTGGTACTAATGTGGACCCCAGCATCCTCTAGGACATAAGAGAGAATAGGATTTTAATTAGCTACTGGTAAATCCTTTTCTCGTAGTCCGTAGAGGATGCTGGGCGCCCGCCCAGTGCTTCGTTTTCCTGCAGTTATCTAGTTCAGTATAATTTTGTTGTTGATTACGTACTGCGTTTTTACTGGCTAAGTAATGTTTCAGCGTTTGCTGAGTTTTCAAGCTAAGTTAGCTTGATGTGCCTTGTATGTGTGAGCTGGTATGACTCTCACCACTATCAGTGTTAAATCCTTCTCTCGAAGATGTCCGTCTCCTCGGGCACAGTTTCTAGACTGAGTCTGGTAGGAGGGACATAGAGGGAGGAGCCAGCCCACACTCTCAAACTCTTAAAGTGACAATGGCTCCTGGTGGACCCGTCTATACCCCATGGTACTAATGTGGACCCCAGCATCCTCTACGGACTACGAGAAAAGGATTTACTGGTAGATAATTGAAATCCTATTATAACCTATATTTGAAAAGTATTAAATCAGTAGGCCATTTATTTGCATGGAGACAAACCATGTATAACATACAATGATGCTGTGCAAAGTGGTGAATAGCTCTAAGTCTGTGAACACCCCAGGCAATGGAGTTGAAGCTATCCATTTCGTAATATAAAAAAGGATTTGCAAAGAGTGTACAGTGACACCACACTTAAATAAAATAGCTCTCCACAATTGTTAAATAGAAATTAGTATATCCAGCAATAATTATGCTTGTGTGAGTTGGTGTAAGAAAATCAGATATATGACACTAAGGAAGCTATAAATTAAGAAAGATCATGAATAGTATGTTTTAACTTCTGCTGTCCCCTGTGTGCCCGACACAGTGAACAGTGGCTTTAAGAGTTATATGCACATCACTAAGATTATAGAGGGTTGTAAGGTGTACAAATGACTTCTGCTGTTCACTGTTTGTTAGGTAGCAGTAGATGTCACATGATAGAGCTTCAGATGCAGGATTACAGCCCTATGTAGTGGGGTAATGAAAGATGACCTTGGGTTCGTGTGGAGAAGAGTTGTGGTTTCTGCTGTCAACTGTTTGCCAAGTGCAATGGGCGGTGCATGAGAAAGCTGTGTACTCGTGTTCAGTGAACCAGTATTTAATATGTTGTTGCAAATTCACAGATTGTATAGTGGATTCTGACCCGTACTTTAGGATTGGCAGACACCCACAAGAGGATTTGGACTTTCTGCACCCAACACGCAGTTTGTGGCCCTCTGTGTGAGTTCCTAAGTACGGGGTAAAATAAGATACAAGTGTTGCGTATGTAATGTTGAAGCACTCATATACCATATATGGAAAGAGATAAGAAAAAAGGCTGTTTAAAAGGTGGCGAGCTTACACTTCATTAGTGTAACAGCAAGGGATTTAGAAAGTGGTGAACTAATCCTTCATTAGTTTAGCAGTTATTACCACATTAGTAATAGTTAAAGTTCTTATTGATTACGTCTGGAGAACTGAATGTGCTTCCAAACAGTCTTGTTCCAATGGAACCGATGATGGGGAACAATAATTAAATTTCTATCTAACACCGAACTTCCCGAACCTTATTCTCCTAACGTGGGAGACAGCAGGGCTTCTTCCTTTAGCACCTAAGTGCATGGTCTGCTATACACTAGAGCAAAAATTGATTGTTCACCAAGAGGCTTGTAGTAACAAAGTCACCTGATTGGGACAGGGTCAGATGAAAAAACATGCATATAGGGAGAAGACAGGGACAGAACATTTGTCAGTGCTGTGAGACACACTTTTATAGGGAGGTGCATTCAAATTTGACGCCACATTTGGCACGCCTTTCCCTTTAAATCTAAAAAGTGGCGCACACGTCCCTATGGGAGCCATGGCCGCCTTTAAAGTGCCAGAAATGAAACGCCAACAGCTAGAGGGAGGTGGAAGAGCCGGCCAAGTCAAAGTGGCGGGTACTGCTGGTCAACAGGCCTTGATGGAGACACTGCATTATGGGGAGACTAGCAAAATCAAACACAGTGAACCCTGGGCTCCAGCGTGCTAGGTGTGGGCACCAAAAAAAAAAACTCAAAAGGCTTCTGAGGGAACCTTGGGTAACATTTCTGTAGAAGATGGGAAACCTAAATATCTGAAAACTTTACCCAACAGCGTTCTTCAGGACCAAACCCCTTACAATCCACCAGGTACTGAACGGATCCTCAAGAAAGCTGGGGTCCAGAATTTGTCTTGCCTTGAATTCCTCCTGGTGGTTAACTGGGTTGGCAGAAGGGGGAATCCTGGATGTTGAAAAGGTCCAGTTGTTTGAGGACAGACACATGGGAAACATTATGAATGTTGAGTGTAACTGATGGCCACTGGTTTAATTAATTGAGATCTTGGAAGCAGTGAATGATCCTGGGAGCTAACTTCATGGTGGGTACTTTCAGCCGAATATGTCTGGTTGTTAGCTAGACCCTATCCCCTGGTTTCAGTAAGGGAGCTTTCCTTCTTTTCTGATCAGATAAAAACTTGTACCAAGCATGTGCTACATTTCTTTCCACTTCAGATATTAGTAAAGAGTTTCACAGTGTCAAGGAGAGACACTAATGGCATGAATTGAATGTAATCCGTTCTGGATAAAGAAAGGAGAATTTCCGAGGCTTCATGAAAAAGGTTACCATGGGCAAATTCAGCCCACAGTAAAAATGAGACCCAATTGTCTTGGTTAGCAGATACATACTTTTTTTGAGATTCTAGTTAATTCTTTCGGTTTGTTAATTGCTCTGTGGTGAAATGCTTAAGAGAAGCTCAGATTGATATCAAAACACTTCCCTAAAACTCTCAAGAATTTGCAGGCAAATTGTACCCCTCAATCCGAAACAATGTCCTTAGGGAACCCATGTAGTCTGAAGATCTCTTTAATAAATACTTATGTCAACATGGGAGCTGAAGGCAAACACTTTTAAAGGAACAAAATGAGCTGCCTTGCGAAACGTGGTATCAAACCCCTTGAATTAATAGCCAATCCATAATAAAGTCCTTGGAAATATGGCCATTGGGGTATGGGTTGGAACTTTGTATTGTGCACATGTAGGACAGACAGCCACAACGTCCTTAATGTCCTGACACACTGATGGCCACCAAAAAAACTCTTAAGGACTAATGGAGAGATGTAACAAACAGTAAAAAGAGTGGAGAAGTGAGCCAGTGGAGAAGTTGCCCATGGCAACCAATCAGCATTAAAGTAACATTTATAATTTGCATACTATTAAATTATGCAGAGCAGCTGTATAATTTTGCCATGGGCAACTTCTCCTATTGGCTCACTTCGCCACTCTATTCACTGCTTAGTACATCTCTGCCTAAATCCAGTCTTTTTTTTTTCTTTTTTTTTACCATGCATGAGGCTCATCAGGATTGGGTTGTTTAAGAATGGGTGCTGTAGTGAAACACTGTTGAGCTTCAACAAGCCATACCCTGGTGTTTTGACCTTTCCGGTATGCACAGTGATTTGTACACCTACTGATGAGTAATTTCTGATAAATAGAAGATGAAGAATCCTAGGAAGCATTGAATTTCTTTCAGTCCAATTGGTAATGGCGGAAACCTTCTTTGGATCCATATGCAGACTAGATCCAGAAACAATGTACTGCAATCTCTTATTGCTCGAATGTGCACTTTTCCAATTTACAATACAACTGGTTTTCCCAAGAGCTAAGGCAAGACTGCATACTTGCTCATGGTGACTTGCTATGTGCTATATCCTTGGAAAATATCAGGATGTCATCCAGATAGACCACTACATGTTTGTAAAGAAGATCCCAGAAGATATTCAGTATGATTTACTGGTGGGCGGGATGCCGGCTGTCCATATCCCGCCAGCGGCATCCCACCTGTCAGAATGCCGGCAGCGGAGCGAGCATTAGAGTCCCCTTCTGGTCTCGCTGCAGGCTTGATGGCTCGCTATGCTCACCACAGGATCTATTCCCGCTCTGAGTGTCGTGGACACCCACGAGTGGAAATAGTCCTGTATTGCCAGGATACCGGCTGGTGGGATTCTGGTGTCGGTATCCTGATCGACGGGATCCCGACAGCCGGAAAATTTAACAAATCTCTCCGGAAGATGTTATTCATGTATTACTGGAAAACAGCTGCGGCATTACTTAGACCAAAATGCCTAACTATATACTCTAATGTCCATCATATGTCTTAAAGACCATTTTCCCATTTGTCACGGACTCAGATTCTGATAAAAATATAGACACCGCGAAGGTCCAGTTTGGTGAAGATCTTTGCCCCTTTTAGCCTATCAAAAAACTCTGAGATCAGGTGTAAGGGGTATCTATCCTAATACAGGTGTCACGATCCGGGTATCTGGACGCCATTTCTTACCCATCAGATGCCTCCTAAGGCTGGCTCAGCGCTCCAGGACCGGATCCCATCTGTTATCCTAATGTTCACATTCCTGCATCCTCTCCTGTCTCTCTGAGACGCTGTCACAGTAACGCCTTATTACATCTGGCATGGCGTCTCCTGTCTCCAGTGGCCGGCGCCGCCATTACTGTTTTCATTACCACATGGATTACAAACCAAACTTCCCTCCAAGTGTCTGCATGGGCGCAGCCATCTTGGATTCTGTCAGCTGATCATTTCCTCCAATCTGTTGTCAGTATTGTTAATCTGCATAATTGCCTAGCCAATCCCTTCCTTGCTGCAGGTATAAATACACTGTGCCTGAGCAAGGAAGGCGTCAGTGCTTTGGTTGTCAAACCTAGTTCCTGTTTGTCTCTCTCCTGTGATTGTCTTCCAGGTTCCAGCTCCTGTCTCAAGACTTCCACCATAGAGACCCGCACCAGCGGTGTCCTTTCTACACTTTACCACTCTCCACCGGTATTATTATTTCTCCGCTCTCAAGTTCTACATTTCAGTTCATATTTCATCGCTCCCAAGTTCATTTATTATTTAACTGGTTCCAGCCAGTATCCACTCCGTGCTAACAACAGTCTGGTTCCAGCCAGTATCCACAGCAGCTGTTTTATCTTCAGCAACCCAGCTTTTCCTGGAACACCAGCTGGCACAATCCTGGGTTATCTCCATTGCTACAGTCGGGCCTGGTAAGGACTTTCCATCTAGAAGATCATAAGAACTATCTCACACTACCAGTGCCCTGTGGCTCCTGCCATCCTGTAGTACCCAGGAACTGTATTTATTCTTTGCTGACTTTTACGTTTTCTTTTACTGCTGCTGTGTTGCGGAGTTGTCATAATAAACATCATTGACTTTTATCCAAGTTGTCGTGGTCACACCTTCGGGCAGTTATTATTCATGTTACTTACATGTCCAGGGGTCTGATACAACCTCCCAGGTTCCGGTACATCTCAGCCCCTACAACTGAGGCTGCCTCCCGTCAGCTCAGGCCCTCAGTTGTGACAGTAAGCACTGACCTAATGAATCCAGCCGGAGACCAGGATCAAGCGGCCAGGCCGATGCAAGAACTGGCAGCCCGACTAGAACATCAGGAGGCTGCACAGGGCCACATCATCCGCTGTCTCCAGGATCTCTCTACTCGGCTGGATGGGATTCAGACAACTCTCCGTGGATCAGGCGCGTCTGGTGCGTCAACCACAGTGACTCCAGCTATAACCCCACCCACCTTACCCATTTCTGCTCCACGTCTTCATCTTCCAACGCCAGCAAAATTTGACGGATCTCCAAGATTCTGCAGGGGATTTCTCAACCAGTGTGAGATTCAGTTTGAGCTACAACCTGGCAATTTTCCCAGTGACCGTACAAAAATTGCCTACATTATTTCTCTTCTCAGTGGCTCAGCCCTTGATTGGGCATCACCGTTATGGGAGAGGTCCGACACCCTGCTATCTTCCTACACTGCCTTCGTGTCAACATTCAGGCGCATCTTCGACGAGCCAGGCCGGGTAACCTCAGCTTCATCCGAGATTCTCCGTTTACGCCAGGGGTCACGTACTGTAGGACAATATCTGATACAGTTCCAGATCCTGGCATCCGAACTGGCATGGAACGACGAGGCCCTGTATGCTGCATTCTGGCATGGCTTATCTGAGCGTATTAAAGATGAGTTAGCTACCAGAGACTTACCTTCTAAGTTAGATGAGCTAATCTCACTCTGCACGAAAGTTGATTTACGTTTCAGAGAGAGAGCAACTGAGCGTGGAAGATCATCTGCTCCAAAATCTTCTGCTCCTCCTCCTCGTCAACTGTCACCATCTAAAGATGAGCCCATGCAACTTGGCCGTTCCCGTTTAACTCCTGCTGAGCGCCGAAGACGTCTCTCCGAGTTTCTCTGTCTCTATTGTGCAGCTCCGTCTCACACCATTAATGCCTGTCCCAAACGTCCGGGAAACTCCAAATCCTAGCTCGCCAAGGAGAGGGCCGGCTAGGAGTAATGATCTCCTCTCCATCTCCTCAAGATTGTAATCTCCCAGTCTCGCTTCAAGTTGCTCAACGTTATCGGAACGTCATTGCCCTCCTTGATTCCGGAGCAGCTGGGAACTTTATTACCGAAGCCTATGTTAAACGGTGGTCCCTACCCACCGAGAGACTTCCTTCGTCCATTTCTTTAACTGCCGTGGATGGCAGCAAAATTTTTGATGCAGTTATTTCTTTAAGGACTCTACCAGTTCGTCTGAGAGTGGGAGTTCTTCATTCCGAACATATTTCTTTTTTAGTGATTCCAAGAGCCACACATCCTGTGGTCCTGGGCCTTCCATGGCTCCGTCTTCACAATCCTACAATTGATTGGACGACTACGCAAATCCTGGCATGGGGTTCCTCCTGTGCTGAGACATGTTTGTTTAAAGTATTGCCTGTCTGTTCTTCCTCCCCCAGGTCGTCTGATGTTCCACCTCCTCCATATCAAGATTTCACGGATGTGTTCAGTAAAGCTTCTGCTGATATCCTTCCTCCTCATAGAGAATGGGACTGTCCGATTGATCTCGTTCCAGGGAAGGTTCCACCTCGAGGCCGAACTTATCCGTTGTCTCTGCCTGAGACGCATTCTATGGAGGAATATATTAAAGAGAACCTAGCAAAGGGGTTCATTCGACCTTCTTCTTCTCCAGCCGGCGCAGGCTTCTTTTTTGTAAAAAAGAAAGATGGTGGTCTGCGGCCGTGCATCGACTACAGAGGTTTGAACGACATTACCATCAAGAACCGTTATCCTTTACCCCTGATTACTGAGCTCTTTGACAGAGTTAGCGGAGCTACCATCTTTACAAAGCTGGACTTGCGAGGTGCATACAATCTCATCCGGATCCGTGAGGGTGACGAGTGGAAGACCGCCTTTAACACCCGTGACGGACATTATGAGTACCTCGTCATGCCCTTCGGATTGAGCAATGCTCCAGCTGTCTTCCAGCATTTTGTCAATGAGATCTTCAGAGACATTCTATACCGTCATGTCGTGGTCTATCTAGACGATATCCTCATTTTTGCCAACGATTTAGAGGAACATCGTTTTTGGGTTAAAGAGGTTCTGTCCCGTCTCCGTGTCAATCATCTCTATTGCAAATTAGA
This sequence comes from Pseudophryne corroboree, assembly GCF_028390025.1. Lineage (NCBI taxonomy): Eukaryota > Metazoa > Chordata > Amphibia > Anura > Myobatrachidae > Pseudophryne > Pseudophryne corroboree. The sequence continues at coordinate 545,276,085 of NC_086446.1, read as the reverse complement.
AAAATGCGTCTTTGAAGTCAAGTCCATTCCGTTTCTAGGGTACATTGTGTCCGGTTCCGGACTAGAGATGGATCCTGAGAAACTACAAGCAATCCAAAATTGGCCGGTACCCTTAACCCTCAAAGGGGTCCAGAGGTTCTTAGGGTTCGCCAACTATTACCGAAAGTTTATACGAGACTTTTCCACCATTGTGGCGCCTATTACTGCTTTCACTAAGAAGGGTGCTAACCCGTCCAAGTGGTCTGAAGAAGCCATGCAAGCATTTCATCTTTTAAAACAAAGGTTCATCTCTGCGCCTGTTCTGAAACAGCCTGACATCGACTCTCCTTTCATCTTAGAGGTGGATGCCTCCTCCGTTGGAGTAGGAGCGGTGTTATCTCAGAGGGCTAAAGATGGCCATTTACACCCTTGCAGTTTCTTCTCCCGGAAGTTCTCCCCAGCTGAGCGCAACTATGCCATTGGCGACCAGGAGTTGCTAGCCATCAAGCTCGCTCTAGAAGAGTGGAGGTATCTGTTGGAGGGAGCTTCTCATTCAATCACCATACTTACAGACCACAAGAACCTTTGATACCTGAAGGGCGCACAATGTCTCAACCCTCGTCAGGCCAGATGGGCTCTTTTCTTTTCCAGGTTCGACTTTAAACTCCAGTTCTGTCCGGGCTCTCAGAATCGCAAGGCCGATGCCCTTTCCCGCTCATGGGAGCAAGAAAATGAGTCAGAGTCTTCAGACAAGCATCCTATTATAAATCCGTTGGCATTCTCCACGGTAGGGATGGACTCTACGCCCCCATCAGGGAAAAGTTTTGTGAAGCCGATGCTAAGGAAGAAGCTCATGCATTGGGCCCATGCTTCCCGTTTTGCCGGACATACAGGTATCCAAAAAACCCTGGAGTTTATCTCTAGGTCCTATTGGTGGCCAACTCTGAAAAAGGACGTCTTGGAGTTTATTGCATCTTGCCCAAAGTGTGCCCAACATAAAGTATCCCGCCAGTCGCCTGCGGGGCAACTGGTTCCACTATCCGTTCCCCGTCGACCATGGACCCACTTGTCGATGGATTTCATTACAGACTTACCCATGTGCAACAAGTTCAATACCATCTGGGTGGTAGTTGACCGGTTCACCAAGATGGCACACTTCATTCCTCTCACCGGTCTTCCGTCAGCTTCCAAGTTGGCTCAAGTATTCATACAAGAGATCTTCCGACTCCACGGTCTTCCTGAAGAAATTATCTCAGATCGAGGAGTTCAATTCACAGCCAAATTCTGGCGAAGTTTATGTCAAGTCCTCCAAGTCAAGCTAAAGTTTTCCACGGCTTACCATCCTCAGACCAATGGTCAAACCGAGAGGGTGAATCAGGACTTGGAGGCCTTCCTCCGCATCTATGTGTCCTCCTCTCAAGATGACTGGGTTCAATTACTTCCCTGGGCCGAGTTCTGTCATAACAACCAGTATCATTCTTCATCTGCTTCAACACCATTCTTCACTAACTTTGGATTCCACCCTAAAGTCCCTGAGTTCCAACCGCTTCCAGCAACTTCTGTTCCCGCAGTGGATATCACCTTGCATCAGTTTGCCAATATCTGGAAGAGCGTACGATCAGCTCTGCTCAAGGCATCGTTCAGGTACAAGAAGTTTGCGGATAAGAAGCGTCGAGCAGTTCCTGCTCTCAAGGTGGGTGATCGGGTATGGTTATCCACGAAGAATTTGAGGTTAAGAGTTCCCAGTATGAAGTTTGCACCTCGCTATATCGGTCCTTTCAAGATTGAACAAGTCATCAATCCTGTTGCTTACAGACTCCAGTTGCCTCCCTTCTTAAAAATACCCAGGACATTCCATGTTTCCCTGTTGAAACCGCTGATCTTGAATCGGTTTCATTCCTCACTTCCTCCAACTCCGAAAGTCCAAACTCAACGAGGCGTTGAGTATGAAGTGGCCAAGATCCTGGACTCACGTCACCGTTACGGTCAACTACAGTATCTTATTGACTGGAAGGGTTACGGCCCTGAGGAACGTTCATGGACCAATGCTTCTGATGTCCATGCTCCTGCCTTGGTCCGGAGATTCCATTCCAAGTTTCCTCAAAAGCCAAAGAAGTGTCCTGGGGCCACTCCTAAAGGGGGGGGTGCTGTCACGATCCGGGTATCTGGACGCCATTTCTTACCCATCAGATGCCTCCTAAGGCTGGCTCAGCGCTCCAGGACCGGATCCCATCTGTTATCCTAATGTTCACATTCCTGCATCCTCTCCTGTCTCTCTGAGACGCTGTCACAGTAACGCCTTATTACATCTGGCATGGCGTCTCCTGTCTCCAGTGGCCGGCGCCGCCATTACTGTTTTCATTACCACATGGATTACAAACCAAACTTCCCTCCAAGTGTCTGCATGGGCGCAGCCATCTTGGATTCTGTCAGCTGATCATTTCCTCCAATCTGTTGTCAGTATTGTTAATCTGCATAATTGCCTAGCCAATCCCTTCCTTGCTGCAGGTATAAATACACTGTGCCTGAGCAAGGAAGGCGTCAGTGCTTTGGTTGTCAAACCTAGTTCCTGTTTGTCTCTCTCCTGTGATTGTCTTCCAGGTTCCAGCTCCTGTCTCAAGACTTTCACCATAGAGACCCGCACCAGCATTCCACCTGCGGTGTAGCCTGACTCTCCAATCCATTGTGGATTCATCTGTTTCCAGCTACAACATTACCTGCTTCCAGCTCAGCTTCCAGCAGAGTACAGCTTCCCTTAAAGGGCCGGTGTCCTTTCTACACTTTACCACTCTCCACCGGTATTATTATTTCTCCGCTCTCAAGTTCTACATTTCAGTTCATATTTCATCGCTCCCAAGTTAATTTATTATTTAACTGGTTCCAGCCAGTATCCACTCCGTGCTAACAACAGTCTGGTTCCAGCCAGTATCCACAGCAGCTGTTTTATCTTCAGCAACCCAGCTTTTCCTGGAACACCAGCTGGCACAATCCTGGGTTATCTCCATTGCTACAGTCGGGCCTGGTAAGGACTTTCCATCTAGAAGATCATAAGAACTATCTCACACTACCAGTGCCCTGTGGCTCCTGCCATCCTGTAGTACCCAGGAACTGTATTTATTCTTTGCTGACTTTTACGTTTTCTTTTACTGCTGCTGTGTTGCGGAGTTGTCATAATAAACATCATTGACTTTTATCCAAGTTGTCGTGGTCACGCCTTCGGGCAGTTATTATTCATGTTACTTACATGTCCAGGGGTCTGATACAACCTCCCAGGTTCCGGTACATCTCAGCCCCTACAACTGAGGCTGCCTCCCGTCAGCTCAGGCCCTCAGTTGTGACAACAGGGTCTAAGTGTCTGTCTTTCTTAATAAAAAAAAAAGAGTCCAGCATTAGCTGGTGACATAGATTCCCTGATATATTCAGATGCTGCCCGAGTCTCTGGAAATGATAGATGGAAAACTTCCTCGAGGTGGCACTTTCCCGGGTAACAGGTTGATGGGGTAGTCCTATTCCTGATGAGCAGGTAGGGTTTCAGTGGCTATTTTGCTGAACATGTCTTAAAAGGATTTATATAAAGATGGCAGAGAGTAATCTTGAGAGATGGTGAGGATATGACTGCTGACAAGCATCTCTGATGGCATTGATATCCCCACAACAGAACATGCCAGGAGTGTGTAAATTTAACCATGGTAGAAACAGGATAATAGGACTTTTAACTGATAAGAGCACATAGGAGATTATGGGTTCTATATACTAAGCCTTGGAGAGCGATAATGTAACAACCAACCAGCTCCTGTCATTTTTCAAACAGCATGTAACATGGCAGGAGCTGATTGTTACTTTATTACTTTCCACTTTATTTCTCTCTATGGCTTAGTACATAGACCCCCAACTCCCTGTGGAGAATGCCTGCATGGTTAGATTCTGAGTTTTGACTAGAATAAAAGCTGTAGGAATTTTATTCTCATTAATGATGATTATACAGAGAGGGGTCTGCAATGACACACAATAAATTCTGAGTTCCTGATCTTTCTTATTCGAAATGCAATTCCCATTGACACCAGAATCTAGAAAGGCCTTGAGTGGTTCAGAAGGTTTCTCCAGCAACAAGGACACATCAACAGTAAATAGTGAGAGTATTTTCTTTTGGGGTGTGTTAAACTGTACCCAGTGTTTGCTCTATGTGCAGGGTGCTGATCTGTGAGGAGGGCATATTTTAATTTTGAAGGGCAAAATTTTAGACATGATGTATGGCTACAGTAGCTGTAGCCATACATCATGTCTAAAATGTAGTTTTTCAAAATTAAAATCAGTTCTTACTGACCAGCACCCTGCACCTAGAGTGAGCATTATAATCTGGCCACCCCATGATCAGTTAGGTCCTATTGTTTCCTGGATGCTTATCACAATTTGTGTTAAGATTGCCTAGTTCACCACAATATAAGCACAGCTTATTTCCTGACCTGCATGGGTTCTTTGGGAGGTAACATAGGAGCAGTGAATTAAGGAGCTAGTTTGAAACTAAAGTGTTCCGACTACTCTCTTTCCTGTGCTTTCTCCCTATGGTGGAGATCCATCCTGATACACATGGATGACAGCAATTTTTCTGGAAGCTAGTTCATCTTTGATTAGTTCCGATGGTCCCTGCATAAATGCACCAACCAGAGCTTCATTGTTCCATCCGAGCTTAGAGGCAAGAGTCCAGAACTGCACAGTGAATTGCCACACGAACTGGATCCCTTGTTTCAGATGTAGAATAGTTGATGCAGCTGATGTCACCCATCCGGACTCGTCAGACTTTTTTTTAAAACTTCCAAGAAATTTGTGCAGTTATAAACTCGAGGATCATTCTTCTCCCACAAGGGGGTAGCCCACGCTTGCCAGCTTTGTTATATCCCTGAGGAAATTTGCAACCTGTATCTCAAATTGGATCAAACACTGATTCAAAAACCCTCAGCCTGAATGGGTCCAGCGGGAGGTGAATGAGGCTGTATAGTGTTGACCGGCTTCGTGAGAGTCTGCAGGTACTGCATTATTTGGATCTGGTCATGCTCTTGCTTCTCGGCAAGGAGATGTTCCAGTAGTTCTTCTGGTGACAGATTACCAGCGGAATCCATGTTTGGACCACAGTATTCTGTCGCAAATTCATGGATGGTATTGCAGACACTGAACCATACTTTAGAAATGTCAGATACCCGGACCAGAGGTGTGGAGTCTAACGTTCCGGGGTTTTCACCAGTAATCCCCACAAGCACATTTGGGCTTCGCTGTGCCCATGCAGGCCGTGGCCCTCTGGGTTCCTGAATATGGAGGCTGGTGTACACTGAAGCAAAAAATTATTATTCGCTGTGAGGGGGCCAGGAAATCTGCTTTGGTAGATGCAAACCCTGGTCTTGGCATGCCTACAAAATGGTGGCATCATGCCTTCGCTTTGTAAAACGGTCTCCATAGCAGCCCCACTCCACCCCTCAAACCTGCAACTTTGGGGCACTGCGAGCGAGCTTGCAGAGAGATCAGCACATGTGCAATTCAGATTCCGCACATGCACCGATCGGTAAACATCACAGTTGCGTTTTATGTACAATTCTGAATCAGTCCCTACAACTCTTGTGGGAGGCTAGCAATTCTAGATTATCAGTATAATTGTCTGTGCATGCCAGTGTCTATCTACTAATATACAAAAACTGCAAGGTTTCGGTGGCACAACTTCTGCACCAGTAGTATATGTGCAGGGTTTACCACAGGCATAACATAGACACGCTTACAGACTATTTTCTCCCTTTTTGAATGAATAACGAAATGTATGTTCAACTAAGTAAATAACAACAACATAAATGTCTTCCCCGTGTGCACAGGAAAAAAGCTTGATAAAACCTTTTCTTAAAACCATGTATAGCATATGCACAATAAATTATGCTACAGCAGCGAATTCACTGTCATCCAATCAGCGGCTAGATAGTCATCGGCCTGTATTCGCATCAGGACCCACAGCTTTGACAGGCATCTTTGTGTGATTCTGCAGCTGTCTGCAATTACGCAAACACATCCTTACTGTACTGGGCTTCCTGTAGCTGGCCCGTCCCTCCCCCACCTCGCCTCTACTGTTGCAAGCGTCAGATTCAGGCAAATCTACGTACGCATGCGGCCTGTTTTGCGGCCAGTTTTGTGTTTTACGTTACATAAAACAGGAAGTCCAATTCTTCATCATCTGAATTATGAGACTAACATGGCAAAATTTGAATGTGTGCTTTCTGATCATTCAGAAAAAACAATTTCACCTTTTTTTGTATTTTTATTTTTTTTAAATTGTAATGTTTGTGTTTTACTTTTCTGAAATTCAATGGAAGCGGCAAGCTTACCGGAAATAAACAGTCTTGTTCCTGCCTACTCTAAGCTTAAAGCCTCAGCAGATTGTGCAGGTGCATCTCTCAACGTGTGTTCTGAGTGTCCTAAATTGCAGGTAATTCTCTAGCTGTGAAACTCATTGAAATGCAACAACAGTGCAGAAGCCTTTTTGAAAAGAAGTTTGAGATGCATGTCTGAAAACAGCTTGTTATCTTTTATTTTTACTGTCATGAATAGACCTTGCAAAGTGTACAATTCATGTTTTATATCACAGACAGATTATCTTCTCTTTCAATCTGCAGGAGATGGAACAGTCAGCACATTTGTGAGCAACTGCCCTTCTGTGATTAATTTAATTCCTGGAGGAATGCAAAGGGGACCGGATATTCAGACCGTTTAGAACATTTGGGCTGTCAATGTACAGTGCTATAACAGCCAATCCAATGTAATTAGCTATATTTGGTATAAGGTATAAGAATGAATGTTACTAAAGTTACATATGGAAGGTATAATATGTATTAAACTCTATATGAAAGAGGATAACACTGGTTATAACCCCAGTGGTGAAGGGGGTATTTAGGAGGAACCTGTGCCATTCAGAATTCTCACCCTTAGGAAGAATATCACGTTGAAACACGTTGGTGATATGAGGGATTTGCACTGTCTACCAGTATTCTGATCACCAAGTCAGGACTAGAAATAGACCTAGAAGTCTGCTTTGGAGGTTCTCAGGGTATTGATCCAGGCAATTGTATCAGATAAATGGTTTAAATATTATATGTTTGGTATGCACAATACTTATCTCATTTGCATCTGATTTTAATATGTGTAATAAAGGTAGTACACTATTTTAGACTTCTGCATTATTTGAGGTCCTTCTTGATGGAATACATAGAAGAGATGGAGTAGAGGTTTATTACATGCATAGTGGCAATACAACCTATTTGTGAGTAGGACCAAGCAAAATATATTATATCCCTTTGTTGTATAATCTACACAATCGGTTTTATTTTATTTTTAAAGATTAAGAATAACTCCATAATTCTGACATTTGCAATGCTTGAGCACAAGTGACTTAATTACTACCTCAGTCAATTTTATTTTATCATCAGGACTCAAGCATGGATATCCTTAAAACCTGGACTGTAAAGGCTGTAAAACAGGTACTGGAAATAAGGACTATTAGGCAGGTTATCCAATAAAACACAGTGTATTTTACTGGCAGCAGACACTGAAGCACAGTATACACAGGCTTGGGCCTGGTCACACAGGTACATAACTTAAAATGAACAAATGAAAGTAAATGTCTAAGCACTCCCCGGTTCTCAACAGTTATTCTGCTGCAACGACCTGTAGCCGCCATGATATCTTGGCACAGCCTTCTTGCTGGCCTCTTATAGGCATCAGTGCAATGTGCAGTGGATGTTTGGGAGTTTTAAACCCTGGGCGCAAGGTAGCAGAGCTCCGTCTATTTTGCTGGTAACTCACGTACACGGAGGTGTGCAGGAAAATATGCAATGTTGGGATACCATAATTCCAAGTGCTGTGCATATCCACACATCAATAAAAATTGAAATGCCCCAATACGTTCCCTATAATATAGAAAAATTGAAAGAATGTCAGCATGTTGTTAGTAAATTCAATTTCTCTGACGTCCTAAGTGGATGCTGGGGACTCCGTCAGGACCATGGGGATTAGCGGCTCCGCAGGAGACAGGGCACAAAAGTAAAAGCTTTAGGACTAGGTGGTGTGCACTGGCTCCTCCCACTATGACCCTCCTTCAAGCCTCAGTTAGGTTTTTGTGCCCGGCCGAGAAGGGTGCAATCTAGGTAGCTCTCCTGAGCTGCTTAGAATAAAAGTATAGACTTAGGTTTTTTTTTTATTTTCAGTGAGTCCTGCTGGCAACAGGCTCACTGCATCGAGGGACTAAGGGGAGAAGAAGCGAACTCACCTGCGTGCAGAGTGGATTGGGCTTCTTGGCTACTGGACATTAGCTCCAGAGGGACGATCACAGGCCCAGCCATGGATGGGTCCCGGAGCCGCGCCGCCGGCCCCCTTACAGAGCCAGAAGAGTGAAGAGGTCCAGAAATCGGCGGCAGAAGGCATCTTGTCTTCAAGAAAGGTAGCGCACAGCACTGCAGCTGTGCGCCATTGCTCTCAGCACACTTCACACTCCGGTCACTGAGGGTGCAGGGCGCTGGGGGGGGGGCGCCCTGAGACGCAATGAAAACACTATTTATGGTAAAAAATACATCACATATAGCTCCTGGGCTATATGGATGTATTTAACCCCTGCCATTTTACCTCATAAAAAGCGGGAGAAAGGCCGCCGTGAAGGGGGCGGAGCCTATCTCCTCAGCACACAAGCGCCATTTTCCCTCACAGCTCCGCTGGAAGGACGTCTCCCTGACTCTCCCCTGCAGTCCTGCACTACAGAAACAGGGTAAAAAAAGAGAGGGGGGGGGCACTAATTTGGCATATAAAAACATATATAGCAGCTATAAGGGAGAAACACTTATTTATAAGGTTGTCCCTATACATATATAGCGCTCTGGTGTGTGCTGGCAAACTCTCCCTCTGTCTCCCCAAAGGGCTAGTGGGGTCCTGTCCTCTATCAGAGCATTCCCTGTGTCTGTGCTGTGTGTCGGTACGCGTGTGTCGACATGTATGAGGAGGAAAATGGTGTGGAGGCGGAGCAATTGCCTGTATTAGTGATGTCACCCCCTAGGGAGTCGACACCTGACTGGATGGTCTTATTTAAGGAATTACGTGATAGTGTCAGCACTTTACATAAAACTGTTGACGACATGAGACAGCCGGCAAGTCAGTTAGTGCCTTCCAGGCGTCTCAAACACCGTCAGGGGCTCTAAAGCGCCCATTACCTCAGTCGGTCGACACAGACACGGACACTGACTCCAGTGTCGACGGTGAAGAAACAAACGTATTTTCCAGTAGGGCCACATGTTACATGATCACGGCAATGAAGGAGGCTTTGCATATTTCTGATACTACAAGTACCACAAAAAAGGGTATTATGTGGGGTGTGAAAAAACTACCCGTAGTTTTTCCTGAATCAGAAGAATTAAATGAAGTGTGTGATGATGCGTGGGTCTCCCCCGATAAAAAATTGCTGATATCTAAGAAATTATTGGCATTATACCCTTTCCCGCCAGAAGTTAGGGCGCGTTGGGAAACACCCCCTAGGGTGGATAAGGCACTCACACGCTTATTAAAACAAGTGGCGTTACCGTCTCCTGATACGGCCGCCCTCAAGGAGCCAGTTGATAGGAAGCTGGAAAATGTCCTAAAAAGTATATACACACATACTGGTGTTATACTGCGACCAGCGATTGCCTCAGCCTGGATGTGCAGCGCTGGGGTGGCGTGGTCGGAGTCCCTGACTGAAAATATTGATACCCTGGACAGGGACAGTATTTTATTGACTATAGAGCGTTTAAAAGATGCGTTTCTATATATGCGTGATGCACAGAGGGATATTTGCACCCTGGCATCAAGAGTAAGTGCGATGTCCATTTCTTCCAGAAGATGTTTATGGACACGACAGTGGTCAGGTGATGCGGATTCCAAACGGCATATGGAAGTATTGCCGTATAAAGGGGAGGAGTTATTTGGGGTCGGTCTTTCGGACCTGGTGGCCACGGCAACAGCTGGAAAATCCACCTTTTTACCCCAACTCACCTCTCAGCAGAAAAAGACACCGTCTTTTCAGCCTCAGTCCTTTCGTCCCCATAAGGGCAAGCGGGCAAAAGGCCAGTCATATCTGCCCCGGGGTAGAGGAAAGGGAAAAAGACTGCAGCAGACAGCCTCTTCCCAGGAACAGAAGCCCTCCACCGCTTCTGCCAAGTCCTCAGCATGACGCTGGGGCCTTACAAGCGGACTCAGGTGCGGTGGGGGGTCGTCTCAAGAGTTTCAGCACGCAGTGGGCTCACTCGCAAGTGGACCCCTGGATCCTACAGGTAGTATTCCAGGGGTACAGATTGGAATTCGAGACGTCTCCCCCTCGCAGGTTCCTGAAGTCTGCTTTACCAACGTCTCCCTCCGACAGGGAGGCAGTATTGGAAGCAATTCACAAGCTGTATTCCCAGCAGGTGATAATCAAAGTACCCCTCCTACAACAGGGAAAGGGGTATTATTCCACACTATTTGTGGTACCGAAGCCAGACGGCTCGGTGAGACCTATTCTAAATCTGAAATCTTTGAACACTTACATACAAAGGTTCAAACTCAAGATGGAGTCACTCAGAGCAGTGATAGCGAACCTGGAAGAAGGGGACTATATGGTGTCCCTGGACATCAAGGATGCTTACCTTCATGTCCCAATTTGCCCTTCTCACCAAGGGTACCTCAGGTTCGTAGTACAGAACTGTCATTATCAGTTTCAGACGCTGCCGTTTGGATTGTCCACGGCACCCCGGGTCTTTACCAAGGTAATGGCCGAAATGATGATTCTTCTTCGAAGAAAAGGCGTCTTAATTATCCCTTACTTGGACGATCTCCTGATAAGGGCAAAGTCCAGGGAACAGTTGGAGGTCGGAGTAGCACTATCTCGGGTACTGCTACAACAGCACGGGTGGATTCTAAATATTCCAAAATCGCAGCTGATCCCGACGACACGTCTGCTGTTCCTAGGGATGATTCTGGACACAGTCCAGAAAAAGGTGTTTCTCCCGGAGGAGAAAGCCAGGGAGTTATCCGAGCTAGTCAGGAACCTCCTAAAACCAGGAAAAGTGTCAGTGCATCATTGCACAAGGGTCCTGGGAAAAATGCTGGCTTCTTACGAAGCGATTCCATTCGGCAGATTTCACGCAAGAACTTTTCAGTGGGATCTGCTGGACAAATGGTCCGGATCGCATCTTCAGATGCATCAGCGGATAACCCTGTCTCCGAGGACAAGGGTGTCTCTTCTGTGGTGGCTGCAGAGTGCTCATCTACTAGAGGGCCGCAGATTCGGCATTCAGGATTGGATCCTGGTGACCACGGATGCCAGCCTGAGAGGCTGGGGAGCAGTCACACAGGGAAGAAATTTCCAGGGAACGTGGTCAAGTCTAGAGACTTCTCTCCACATAAATATACTGGAGCTAAGGGCAATTTACAATGCTCTATGCCTAGCAAGACCTCTGCTTCAAGGTCAGCCGGTGCTGATCCAGTCGGACAACATCACGGCAGTCGCCCACGTAAACAGACAGGGCGGCACAAGAAGCAGGAGGGCAATGGCAGAAGCTGCAAGGATTCTTCGCTGGGCGGAAAATCATGTGATAGCACTGTCAGCAGTGTTCATTCCGGGAGTGGACAACTGGGAAGCAGACTTCCTCAGCAGGCACGACCTCCACCCGGGAGAGTGGGGACTTCACACGGAAGTCTTCCACATGATTGTGAACCATTGGGAAAAACCAAAGGTGGACATGATGGCGTCCCGCCTCAACAAAAAACTGGACAGGTATTGCGCCAGGTCAAGGGACCCTCAGGCACTAGCTGTGGACGCTCTGGTAACACAGTGGGTGTACCAGTCAGTGTATGTGTTCCCTCCTCTTCCTCTCATAACCAAGGTACTGAGAATTATAAGACGGAGAGGAGTAAGAACTATACTCGTGGCTCCGGATTGGCCAAGGAGGACTTGGTACCCGGAACTTCAAGAGATGCTCACAGAGGACCCATGGCCTCTGCCGTTAAGAAGGGACTTGCTTCAGCAAGGACCCTGTCTGTTCCAAGACTTACCGCGGCTGCGTTTGACGGCATGGCGGTTGAACGCCGGATCCTAAGGGAAAAAGGCATTCCGGAAGAGGTCATACCTACCCTGGTCAAAGCCAGGAAGGAGGTGACCGCACAACATTATCACCGCATTTGGCGAAAATATGTTGCGTGGTGTGAGGCCAGGAAGGCCCCCACGGAGGAATTTCAACTCGGTCGATTCCTGCATTTCCTGCAAACAGGAGTGTCTATGGGCCTCAAATTGGGGTCCATTAAGGTTCAAATTTCGGCCCTGTCGATTTTCTTCCAGAAAGAATTGGCTTCAGTTCCTGAAGTCCAGACATTCGTCAAGGGAGTACTGCATATACAACCCCCTTTTGTGCCTCCAGTGGCACCGTGGGATCTCAACGTAGTTCTGGGATTCCTCAAATCACATTGGTTTGAACCGCTCAAATCTGTGGATTTGAAATATCTCACATGGAAAGTGACCATGCTGTTGGCCCTGGCCTCGGCCAGGCGAGTGTCAGAATTGGCGGCTTTGTCTCACAAAAGCCCATATCTGATTTTCCATTCGGACAGGGCAGAACTGCGGACTCGTCCCCAGTTTCTCCCTAAGGTGGTGTCAGCGTTTCACCTGAACCAACCTATTGTGGTGCCTGCGGCTACTAGGGACTTGGAGGACTCCAAGTTGCTAGATGTTGTCAGGTGTCACGATCCGGGTATCTGGACGCCATTACTTACCCTTCAGATGCCTCCTAAGGCTGGCTCAGCGTTCCAGGACCGGATCCCGCTGTTCCTGAGTTTCCACATGCAGAATGTCAGAGTGGTGATTTCATCAGCCGCGGCCTCCGCTGTGCCCGCGTGGTTAAATGTGCGCTTGTCTGTCTGGCGTCTCCTGTCTCCGGCGTCGCCATTACTGTTTCAATTCTCACATGGATTACAAACCAAACTTCCCTCCAAGTGTCTGCATGGGCGCAGCCATCTTGGATTTTGTCATCTGAGCATTTCCACCAATCTGCTGTCTGTATTGTTGATTTGCATAATTGCCTAGCCAACCCCTTCCTTGCTGCAGGTATAAGTAAGCTGTGCCTGAGCAAGGAAGGCGTCAGTGCTTTGGTTGTCTAACCTAGTTCCAGTTTGTCTCTCTCCTGTGGTTGTCTTCCAGGTTCCAGCTCCTGTCTCCAGACTTCTGCTATAGAGACCCGCACCAGCATTCCATCTGCGGTGTAGCCTGACTCTCCGATCCATTCTGGACTCACCTGTTTCCAGCTACAACAATCACCTGCTTCCAGCCCAGCTTCCAGCAGTGTATAGCTTCTCTTAAAGGGCCGGTGTCCTTTTCTGCAGTTTACCACTCTCCACCGGTATTATTATTTCACCGCTCTCAAACTCCAAACTTCATTATTATTTCATCGCTCTCAAGTTCGTTTATTATTTAACTGGTTCCAGCCAGTATCCACTCCGTACCAACAACAGTCTGGTTCCAGCCAGTATCCACAGCAGCCGTTTTACCTTCAGCAGCCCAGCCTTTCCAGGAACATCAGCTGGTACGATCCTGGGTTCTCTCCATTGCTACAGTCAGGCCTGGTAAGGACTTTCCAACTAGAAGATTATAAGAACTGTCTCACACTACCAGTGCCTGTGGCCCTTGCCACCCTGTAGTACCCAGGAATTGTATTTATCCTCTGTTGACTTTTATGTTTCCTTTTACTGCTGCTGTGTTACGGAGTTTGTCATAATAAACATCATTGACTTTTATCCTGGTTGTCGTGGTCACGCCTTCGGGCAGTTATTCTACATGTTACTTACATGTCTAGGGGTCTGATACAAACTCCCAGGTTCCGTTACACCTCAGCCCCTACAACTGAGGCTGCCTCCCGTCAGCTCAGGCCCTCAGTTGTGACAGTAAGCACTGACCTAATGAATCCAGCCGGAGACCAGGATCAAGCGGCCAGGCCAATGCAAGAACTGGCAGCCCGACTTGAACATCAGGAGGCTGCACAGGGCCACATCATCCGCTGTCTCCAGGATCTCTCTACACGGCTGGATGGGATTCAAACGACCCTCCGTGGACCTGGCACGTCCGGTGCGTCCACTACAGTGACACCAGCTGTAACCCCACCCACCTTACCCATTTCCAGTCCACATCTTCATCTTCCAACGCCAGCAAAATTTGATGGATCTCCAAGGTTCTGCAGGGGATTTCTCAATCAATGTGAAATCCACTTTGAGCTTCTACCTGGCAATTTCTTCAGTGACCGTACCAAAATTGCCTATATCATCTCCCTTCTCAGTGGCTCAGCCCTTGACTGGGCATCACCTTTATGGGAGAAGTCTGATCCCCTGCTATCCTCCTATACTGACTTTGTAGCTACATTCAGGCGCATCTTCGACGAGCCAGGCCGGGTAACTTCAGCTTCGTCTGAGATTCTCCGTTTACGCCAGGGAACACGTACTGTGGGACAGTATCTTATACAGTTTAAAATCCTGGCATCCGAACTGGCATGGAACGACGAGGCCCTGTATGCTGCATTCTGGCATGGCTTATCAGAACGCATCAAGGATGAGTTAGCTACCAGAGACTTGCCCTCTAAGTTGGATGAGCTAATTTCTCTTTGCACGAAGGTTGATCTACGTTTCAGAGAGAGAGCAACTGAGCGAGGAAGATCATCTACTCCTAAATCTTCTGCTCCTCCTCCTCGTCAACCATCTCCATCCAAGGATGAGCCTATGCAAATTAGTCGTTCCCGTCTATCTCCCGCTGAGCGCCGAAGACGTCTCTCTGAGTCTCTCTGTCTCTACTGTGCAGCTCCGTCGCACACTATCAATGCCTGTCCAAAACGTCCGGGAAACTCCAGATCCTAGCTCGCCAAGGAGAGGGCCGGCTAGGAGTAATGATCTCCTCTCCATCTCCTCATGACTGTAACCTCCCAGTGTCGCTCCAAATTGCTCAACGTTACAGGAACGTCATTGCCCTCCTTGATTCCGGAGCAGCTGGGAATTTCATAACCGAAGCTTATGTTAAACGGTGGTCCCTACCCACCGAGAGACTGTCCTCATCCATCTCTTTGACTGCCGTGGATGGCAGCAAGATTTTTGACGCAGTCATTTCCTTAAGGACTCTTCCAGTTCGTCTGAGAGTGGGAGTTCTTCATTCTGAGTATATTTCTTTTTTAGTGATTCCAAGAGCCACACATCCAGTGGTTTTAGGCCTTCCATGGCTCCGTCTCCACAACCCATCAATTGACTGGACGACTACGCAAATACTGGCATGGGGTCCCTCCTGTGCTGAGACTTGTTTAGCCAAAGTTCTTCCTGTTTGTTCTTCCTTCCCCAGGTCATCTGATGTTCCGCCTCCTCCATATCAAGACTTCACGGACGTGTTCAGTAAAGCCTCTGCTGATATCCTTCCTCCTCATAGAGAATGGGACTGCCCAATCGACCTCATTCCAGGGAAGGTTCCACCGCGAGGCCGAACTTATCCGTTGTCTCTGCCTGAGACACACTCCATGGAAGAGTACATCAAAGAGAACCTGGCGAAGGGTTTCATCCGACCATCTTCTTCTCCAGCCGGCGCAGGCTTCTTCTTCGTTAAGAAGAAAGACGGTGGTCTGCGTCCGTGCATCGACTACAGAGGTCTGAACGACATTACCGTCAAGAACCGATACCCTTTACCCCTGATTACCGAGCTCTTTGATAGAGTTAGTGGTGCAACTATTTTCACAAAGAATGAACCAAACCTGGCGCTGTGATTTACACAAATGTTTTGAAGCTGCTCTCTATAGGGCTATTGGTATATATGCCCCAAATATAAAGCACAAAGAAGAAAATCAAGAGAGCGCTAGTTCACATTTGATGTGGATATTTTATTTATATTAAATGAAAAAAAGTTATAAGAAAAATTTATTATTTCTCTAGCAATGTTTAAAACATTTCAACTTATTGCCGGCCGGCAGAAACACTCTCACCACATAAAAAAAAATAATAATAATTCTAAAACAGGACAATTCCCTTTCTTAAAAAAGAACAATTTGCATGAATCCTAAAAATACAGCTATTTATATAGTAATCAGTGAATGCTTCACAATTTTTCTCACAGATTGTATATGTATTAATTTTAACCATGGATGTAATACTAGTCACATATTTTAAGCAAAGTCTCTCCAGAGAATTGAAACCTGTATTCAGTTGCTTTTTGAAATCTTGCTACAATGTAACAGTCCACGTATCAAAATTGTGAAGGAATGCTGAAGATATTCCTGGGTATGTTTATGAAACAATGAAACAACATTCAAATGAGCTATAATGATTAGTGGCAATTGCTTTCACTGGTAATTATTTGCTCTTAGATGAATATGCTCGTTAAGCCAATATACTTTCACAGATGTTTGAGCCAGTTATCCGTAGCCTGTACTAAATATATAGAATGAATGTTTTGTCATGCAAAAATGTCTCCGAAGCAATCACCGTGCGTGTGATAGTGCTCCCGGCTGATTGACTCACCGATCACCTGTTAGCTGTGGGACTTAAATTTCTCATCTATCCACGGCAGCAGACAGTTCGTCCTCCCGGCTTTTGATGGTAATATCTTGTACCTTTAGCCTTATCCGGAGTCCGTGAATTCAAGCTGGTGGTAGTTTTCCCTTCTCAGGTGGTGTCGGTTTACACTGATCAGGCTGGTGTGAGTTCCTCCGTATGGATTCCTCCGCTATCTGTGCGGGCAATGATAGACAGACGCGTTTCTCCGCCTACTCCTCAGTATCGGCGGCTTCCTCAGTGTCATTTTCACAAAGCTGGACTTGAGGGGTGCCTACAATCTCATCCGAATCCGTGAGGGTGACGAGTGGAAGACCGCCTTTAACACCCGTGACGGACATTATGAGTACCTCGTCATGCCCTTCGGATTGAGCAATGCTCCAGCAGTCTTCCAGCACTTCGTGAATGAGATTTTCAGGGACATCTTGTACCGCCATGTCGTGGTTTATCTAGACGACATCCTCATCTTTGCTAATAATCTCGAAGATCATCGTTTCTGGGTAAAAGAGGTTCTTTCCCGTCTCCGTGTCAATCACCTCTATTGTAAATTGGAGAAGTGTGTGTTTGAAGTTAAAACCATTCCGTTTCTAGGTTACATTGTGTCCGGTTCCGGACTAGAGATGGATCCTGAGAAACTCCAAGCAATCCAGAATTGGCCTATACCCTTAAGCCTCAAAGGGGTCCAGAGGTTCTTAGGGTTCGCCAATTATTATAGAAAATTTATACGAGACTTTTCCACCATTGTGGCGCCTATCACTGCATTAACCAAGAAAGGTGCTAATCCGTCCAAGTGGTCCGAGGAAGCTACACAGGCCTTTCACCTTCTGAAGCAACGGTTCATCTCTGCACCAGTTCTGAAACAGCCCGACACCGACTCTCCTTTTATCTTAGAGGTAAATGCCTCCTCCGTTGGAGTAGGAGCAGTGTTATCCCAGAGGGCCAAAGATGGACATCTACATCCTTGCAGTTTCTTCTCCCGGAAGTTCTCCCCAGCTGAGCGCAACTATGCCATTGGCGATCAGGAGTTGCTAGCCATCAAGCTCGCTCTGGAGGAGTGGAGATACCTGTTGGAGGGAGCTTCCCACTCAATCACCATTCTTACCGACCACAAAAATCTTTTATATCTCAAAGGCGCACAATGTCTGAATCCTCGTCAGGCCAGATGGGCACTTTTCTTCTCTAGGTTTGACTTTAAACTCCAGTTCTGTCCGGGTTCTCAGAATCGTAAGGCCGATGCCCTTTCCCGCTCATGGGAGCAAGAAAATGAGTCCGAGTCTGCAGACAAGCATCCTATTATTAATCCGTTGGCCTTCTCCACGGTAGGGATGGACTCTACGCCTCCACCAGGGAAAAGTTTTGTTAAGCCAGTTCTAAGGAAGAAGCTCATGCATTGGGCCCATGCTTCCCGTTTTGCTGGACATACAGGCATTCAGAAAACCCTTGAATTTATTTCTAGGTCCTACTGGTGGCCAACTCTGAAGAAGGACGTTATGGAATATATTGCCTCCTGCCCAAAGTGTGCCCAACACAAAGTCTCCCGCCAGTCGCCTGCGGGGCAACTGGTTCCATTATCTGTTCCCCGTCGACCTTGGACCCATTTGTCGATGGACTTTGTTTCCGATCTACCTATCTGCAACAAGTTTAATACCATCTGGGTGGTAGTTGACCGGTTCACCAAGATGGCACATTTCATCCCTCTCACCGGTCTTCCGTCAGCTTCCAAGTTGGCTCAAGTGTTTATACAAGAGATCTTCCGACTTCACGGTCTTCCTGAAGAGATCATCTCGGATCGTGGAGTACAATTTGTAGCCAAATTTTGGCGAAGTTTGTGTCAAGCCCTCCAAGTCAAGTTAAAGTTTTCCACGGCTTACCATCCTCAGACCAATGGTCAAACCGAGAGGGTGAATCAGGACTTGGAGGCCTTCCTCCGTATATATGTGTCTTCCTCTCAAGATGACTGGGTTCAACTCCTTCCTTGGGCCGAGTTCAGCCACAACAATCAATACCATTCCTCATCTTCTTCTACACCATTCTTCATTAATTATGGATTCCACCCTAAAGTCCCAGAATTCCAACCGCTTCCCGCAACTTCTGTTCCAGCAGTGGATGTCACCTTGCGTCAGTTTTCAAATAACTGGAGGAACGTCCGCGCAGCCCTGCTTAAAGCCTCATTCAGGTATAAGAAGTTTGCCGATAGAAAGCGTAGAGCGGTTCCTGCCCTCAAGGTGGGTGATCGTGTGTGGCTGTCCACGAAGAATTTGAGGTTGAGAGTTCCCAGCATGAAATTTGCACCTCGCTACATCGGACCCTTCAAGATTGAACAAGTCATCAATCCTGTTGCCTACAGGTTACAGTTACCATCCTTCTTGAAAATACCCAGGACATTTCATGTTTCTTTGTTGAAACCGCTGATCCTGAATCGGTTTCATTCCGCACTTCCTCCAGCTCCCAAAGTTCAGACTCAACGGGGAGTCGAGTACGAGGTGGCCAAGATTTTGGACTCACGTTTCCGTTACGGTCAGTTACAATACCTCATTGACTGGAAGGGCTATGGTCCTGAAGAACGCTCTTGGACCAATGCCTCAGACGTCCATGCTCCTGCCTTGGTCCGAAATTTCCACGCAAAGTTTCCTTTAAAGCCTAAGAAGTGTCCTGGGGCCACTCCTAAAGGGGGGGGTGCTGTCACGATCCGGGTATCTGGACGCCATTACTTACCCTTCAGATGCCTCCTAAGGCTGGCTCAGCGTTCCAGGACCGGATCCCGCTGTTCCTGAGTTTCCACATGCAGAATGTCAGAGTGGTGATTTCATCAGCCGCGGCCTCCGCTGTGCCCGCGTGGTTAAATGTGCGCTTGTCAGTCTGGCGTCTCCTGTCTCCGGCGTCGCCATTACTGTTTCAATTCTCACATGGATTACAAACCAAACTTCCCTCCAAGTGTCTGCATGGGCGCAGCCATCTTGGATTTTGTCATCTGAGCATTTCCACCAATCTGCTGTCTGTATTGTTGATTTGCATAATTGCCTAGCCAACCCCTTCCTTGCTGCAGGTATAAGTAAGCTGTGCCTGAGCAAGGAAGGCGTCAGTGCTTTGGTTGTCTAACCTAGTTCCAGTTTGTCTCTCTCCTGTGGTTGTCTTCCAGGTTCCAGCTCCTGTCTCCAGACTTCTGCTATAGAGACCCGCACCAGCATTCCATCTGCGGTGTAGCCTGACTCTCCGATCCATTCTGGACTCACCTGTTTCCAGCTACAACAATCACCTGCTTCCAGCCCAGCTTCCAGCAGTGTAAAGCTTCTCTTAAAGGGCCGGTGTCCTTTTCTGCAGTTTACCACTCTCCACCGGTATTATTATTTCACCGCTCTCAAACTCCAAACTTCATTATTATTTCATCACTCTCAAGTTCGTTTATTATTTAACTGGTTCCAGCCAGTATCCACTCCGTACCAACAACAGTCTGGTTCCAGCCAGTATCCACAGCAGCCGTTTTACCTTCAGCAGCCCAGCCTTTCCAGGAACATCAGCTGGTACGATCCTGGGTTCTCTCCATTGCTACAGTCAGGCCTGGTAAGGACTTTCCAACTAGAAGATTATAAGAACTGTCTCACACTACCAGTGCCTGTGGCCCTTGCCACCCTGTAGTACCCAGGAATTGTATTTATCCTCTGTTGACTTTTATGTTTCCTTTTACTGCTGCTGTGTTACGGAGTTTGTCATAATAAACATCATTGACTTTTATCCTGGTTGTCGTGGTCACGCCTTCGGGCAGTTATTCTACATGTTACTTACATGTCTAGGGGTCTGATACAAACTCCCAGGTTCCGTTACACCTCAGCCCCTACAACTGAGGCTGCCTCCCGTCAGCTCAGGCCCTCAGTTGTGACATCAGGGCCCTGAAAATATATATTTCCAGGACGGCTGGAGTCAGGAAAACTGACTCGCTGTTTATCCTGTATGCACCCAACAAGCTGGGTGCTCCTGCTTCTAAGCAGACGATTGCTCGTTGGATTTGTAGTACAATTCAGCTTGCACATTCTGTGGCAGGCCTGCCACAGCCAAAATCTGTAAATGCCCATTCCACAAGGAAGGTGGGCTCATCTTGGGCGGCTGCCCGAGGGGTCTCGGCTTTACAACTTTGCCGAGCTGCTACTTGGTCAGGGGCAAACACGTTTGCTAAATTCTACAAATTTGATACCCTGGCTGAGGAGGACCTGGAGTTCTCTCATTCGGTGCTGCAGAGTCATCCGCACTCTCCCGCCCGTTTGGGAGCTTTGGTATAATCCCCATGGTCCTGACGGAGTCCCCAGCATCCACTTAGGACGTCAGAGAAAATAAGAATTTACTTACCGATAATTCTATTTCTCGTAGTCCGTAGTGGATGCTGGGCGCCCATCCCAAGTGCGGATTGTCTGCAATACTTGTACATAGTTATTGTTACAAAAATCGGGTTATTATTGTTGTGAGCCATCTTTTCAGAGGCTCCTCTGTTATCATGCTGTTAACTGGGTTCAGATCACAAGTTGTACAGTGTGATTGGTGTGGCTGGTATGAGTCTTACCCGGGATTCAAAATCTTTCCTTATTGTGTACGCTCGTCCGGGCACAGTATCCTAACTGAGGCTTGGAGGAGGGTCATAGGGGGAGGAGCCAGTGCACACCACCTAGTCCTAAAGCTTTTACTTTTGTGCCCTGTCTCCTGCGGAGCCGCTAATCCCCATGGTCCTGACGGAGTCCCCAGCATCCACTACGGACTACGAGAAATAGAATTATCGGTAAGTAAATTCTTATTATTAAAACATTCCTGTCATATTTAACAATGTAATGATGGGACTCCTTTTAGATCTGAAGAGAGAACACACAAGATACTTGGCCATTTAGCCCATATTTCTGTGATTTGTGGCTAGCGATTTTTTTCTAAAAGAATACAAGCTATTGTCTTTCAGACCTTTCAGTTTGACCTTCAGAACTGTAAAGCTGGTTGTATCCAGTTTAGCTTCATACACATAATGCTGGCCCGGACACGTAGTTGGTTCAGAGTTGAGCTGGAGACTGGATCACAGCACCTTTTGTCTGGCAGCTATAGTTGGATGGTTTAAAAAGCAATATCTGGCCTGTTAGATTAACATGGGTTCAGTGTGAATTACCGGCGGCCAGGAAGCCGGTCATCAGTATACAGAAAGCGGCATCCTGGCCACCAGAATGCCTGCAGCGGGGCGAGCGCTAGAAAGCACCTTGCAGGGTGTCATGGACAACCACAGAGGGAGAATAGGCTATGGCGCCAGTATTCTGGTGGCGGGATTTCAGCACTAGTCGTTTTTTTTAACCGTTTCCCATTATCATGACCTCTACATGAGGCGAGCAGCCAACTTCCCCACACAACTCTTTCCATGGTTTAAGTTGGCTATTGTGAAAATTATTTAAAAAAAATAAAAGTTTAACTATTTCAATAAAAGTTTAAAAATACATAAGGCTGCTTTGTAATGTTGTTATAACTGAAATAAGGTCTATGTACTGCTGATATTCTAGCCTTAGTAACGATGTTCTCTTGATGGGGTTCCATCTCTTCGTGCACAGAATACCTGTCTCCAACTGGCCACTGCAGCAGAGTTAGGTCTGTCCTCAGCTCTTTGGGGACAAGCCTCTTGTCATCTAGTCCATCTAGTCATATGTTTTAGCTGTACTGCTTCCAGGAGGATACTCCATAAATCCATACTGAGCTGTCTATGCTTGTACACTAGCACCACCTAATCATTTAACAATGGTAACATACTCCTCTTGATCCTAAATTTGTTTTGAAATAGTTGATTTGTGACCTATACAAGCTGCAAGAAAAAACATCACTGATTAGCTTGCATTCACAAATTCTCAGTGTAACTTGCTATAAGAAGCCTCCTGTGTGCACCAATGTCGAAACAAGTGGCTAATGTTGAATACTATTCTCCTTTTACTATTATAATTCAGAATAACTATTCAGTAATTTGGATCATGCCATGTTTGAGAAATGGAAGTTTCAAGAATTGCAAAGGCTAGATGTGACATAAAATACTAATGGAAAGTGCTGTCTGCGAATCCGATAACTACAAAGAGGGTCAACAACATCCCTTTCCCTGCCCCAATCTCAGAGTCCAATGTGTGTGCTAACAAGTGGTGCTGTGTTGTTCCCCTGGTATATTACACATAGGCATCAGCTCCCTGCTGGAAACACAGCACTATATCAGTATATTCCTAGACTGTCCCAGGGAAATTAATATATCATCTTGAATGTCCAGTTACTGAATGTAATACGGTAGAAAAGAGGTATCTGAGCTGCTGTCCTTATCTATAGATATCTGATGGGCAGATAGCATTGTGTATCAGGATGCTGGATAACCAGGCTAACTATTCTATATTATGAGAATATTATATAGAAGGTACAAGGTTTATGAGACTCACTTATTAATCATCAAATATGGGGTTGCTCATTCTTTTTGCATGCAAAGTACTCTGGTTTAAATAATCTGAGTAAGTATTGTGGGCCCAGGTGGCAATTATTTCACACCTTCTTGTCTGTTCCCTCCTTTTATAATTGATATGGTATATATATATATATATATATATATATATATTCTATTTTGCACCTATTGCTATGTATGTCCTCACAATTTTCCTCTCTTCCTACTGAGTGTATTTTGGAGTGGCTCTTTCAGTGTGTAATAAAAGAAAAATGTAAGAGTTCTTTCGTATCACTAGTTCATTCATCATCATGTCACATCATTCTTATGATCTTTTATGTTTTTTTCTCCACCTTTTCCCTTATGCTCTTTACTATTCTCTCCTAAGTTTCCTTCTCTGCACCTCCATCTCACCTTTTCATTCTTCTTCACCCAACCTCCTCACAAGTTCCTTGAATTCTTTCCTAATTAGTTACTTGAGGCCTAATTCAAGATTGATTGCAAAAGCAAAATCTACCTCTGATGGGCAAAACCATGTACACTGCAGTGGTGCAGATACAACACGTGCAGAGAGAGTTAGATTTGGGTAGAATATATTATTTCTGTGCAGGGTAAATACTGGCTGCTTTATTTTTTACACTGCAATTTAGATTTCAGTTTGAACACACCCCACCCAAATCTTAATCTCTCTGCACATGTTACATCTGCCCCACCTGCAGTGCACATGGTTTTGCCCATTAGAGGAAGATTTTGCTTTTGCGATCAACCTTGAATTTGGCCCTTAGTCACTTGTGGTTTCAGTAAATGTATCAGTGTAAACAAATCACAGTCATACCAATGCATATATTCTACACTTTGGAGTTTACAATAGATCACATACACTGTGATGCCACCTGTTTCCTCACAGTTCCAGCTTTGCATACAACTCATTTATGACAGGGCCCGTGATACATGTATCAGAAAAGATAACTGACAGATTCTCATTTACTGTTATCACCCTCATGCTGACAACCTGCCATGCAGGCATTAATAGTTATTATTAATAGTTGCACTTACGGTTGATAATTGCACTTTCATACTGATATTGGAAGCAGAACTGACCCCTTACAGACTAAGAGGTCTGTGTACTAAAGGGGGTACACACGGAGAGATCCGTGTTTAAAATCTAAGCAATCTGACTAGATTGCTTAGATTTTAAGCAAGGATCTGTCATAAGTATGCCCCCCAGCGATAGCGATGCGCAGCCCCGTGCATCGCCGGTGCTAGATTGAGCCTGCATGCAGACTCAATCTAGCGGGTCGCTCACTTCACCGTTGTGTGAAGTGAGCGGCCCCCCGTCCGTCCCCTCGCTCAGCACATCGCGCTGTGCTGAGTGGGGGGAGAGATGTGTGCTGAGCGGTCTGTGTTAAGATTGCTCAGCACACATCTCTCCCGTCAATACCCCCCTTTAGCCTTGGAGAGAGATAAGGGGATGAAGATAAACTACCAACCAATCATTTTTCAAACACAGCCTATAACATGGCAGTTATGTGCTGATTAGACCCCTTTATTTATGTTGTTAGTTTTATCCCAAAATCATACGCTCAGAGTTTATGAGGAGCAAACAGAGCCCTTACACTCACTCCAATATAAAATGGCTGATCTAGAGGACAGGTGCTGAAGAAATCAGCAAATTATGTTCTCATATGATCATTTATTTATTTGCAAAGCCCCGTGGCAGTTCTGACTAATGGGTCAAATCGTCGTCTAGTGAGATAGGGAAGAATGTCACGCCTGAAAGGTATACTCTAGGGGGTAGATGTTCGACTGCTTCTAAAAGAGACAAGTGGTGATGTTGCCCATATCAACTAGAGTCTAGCTATCATTTCTCGATTGCATTCTAGAAAATGTTAGAATCTGAATGGTTGCTGTGGACAACCTCACAACTTGCCTGTTTTAGCAGGTTTAGTAAATCTACCCCTAGGTCCTTGTCTTAAGTGGCCTCCCAATACCAAGCTGGTTCTGGAAAATATGAACACATATATGGAGGACATATTAGGCTGCTATGAAGTTTTTCAAAGAAAAAAATGACAAGGTATGAATATAATTTGTTTAAATCTTTATAAGACTCTAAGGCAGACCTAACTATTGGGATGTACCAAAACAACATGGTGGGAGGGAGTAAATGATCCTTTCTGTAGACCTTGAGGAAGAATGAGTAGGTGATCTGTATTGCTTATTTCCTTAGTCTTTGAGAGATCCGTGTTTAAAATCTAAGCAATCTGACTAGATTGCTTAGATTTTAAGCAAGGATCTGCCATAAGTATGCCCCCCAGCGATAGCGATGCGCAGCCCCGCGCATCGCCGGTGCTAGATTGAGCCTGCATGCAGACTCAATCTAGCGGGTCGCTCACTTCACCGTTGTGTGAAGTGAGTGGCCCCCCGTCCGTCCCCTCGCTCAGCACATCGCGCTGTGCTGAGTGGGGGGAGAGATGTGTGCTGAGCGGTCTGTGTTAAGATTGCTCAGCACACATCTCTCCCGTCAATACCCCCCTTTAGCCTTGGAGAGAGATAAGGGGATGAAGATAAACTACCAACCAATCATTTTTCAAACACAGCCTATAACATGGCAGTTATGTGCTGATTAGACCCCTTTATTTATGTTGTTAGTTTTATCCCAAAATCATACGCTCAGAGTTTATGAGGAGCAAACAGAGCCCTTACACTCACTCCAATATAAAATGGCTGATCTAGAGGACAGGTGCTGAAGAAATCAGCAAATTATGTTCTCATAAGATCATTTATTTTTTTTCCAAAGCCCCGTGGCAGTTCTGACTAATGGGTCAAATCATTGTCTAGTGAGATAGGGAAGAATGTCACGCCTGAAAGGTATACTCTAGGGGGTAGATGTACGACTGCTTCTAAAAGAGACAAGTGGTG
Source organism: Pseudophryne corroboree (assembly GCF_028390025.1). NCBI lineage: Eukaryota > Metazoa > Chordata > Amphibia > Anura > Myobatrachidae > Pseudophryne > Pseudophryne corroboree. The sequence goes on along the minus strand of NC_086446.1, from coordinate 545,250,173 downwards.
ATGTTGCCCATATCAACTAGAGTCTAGCTATCATTTCTCGATTGCATTCTAGAAAATGTTAGAATCTGAATGGTTGCTGTGGACAACCTCACAACTTGCTTGTTTTAGCAGGTTTAGTAAATCTACCCCTAGGTCCTTGTATTAAGTGGCCTCCCAATACCAAGCTGGTTCTGGAAAATATGAACACATATATGGAGGACATATTAGGCTGCCATGAAGTTTTTCAAAGAAAAAAATGACAAGGTATGAATATAATTTGTTTAAATCTTTATAAGACTCTAAGGCAGACCTAATTATTGGGATGTACCAAAACAACATGGTGGGAGGGAGTAAATGATCCTTTCTGTAGACCTTGAGGAAGAATGAGTAGGTGATCTGTATTGCTTATTTCCTTAGTCTTTGAGAGATACATCACTGAAACTATGTTTACTAAATCCAGGGTGTATCTTGTAATATATTGATACCCACTTCCTATGATTCGTCTGCAGTAATAATTATAGACAATTTCTAATAATTAGGTGACAATAGTCCATTTAGTGAGAAGGACTTTATAGGAAGACATTTCTGGGGACTTAGCCAGTCACACCAGATACTATCATAATTGAATATATGTTGTATGTCAGTATGTTAATGTGAGTCCAATTTCTATAGATAAAAGTTAAGTTTTAGATTATCAGTAAGAGTGCCCCATGAAAAAGAGTTGTCTTTTTTCTTTTTGCATAGTATTAAATCCAGGGTGTGCAATCTTTCCTGTGGTGGGCTGAGGACACAAGACTGCTGGGACAATTTCCTTAGTCACAGTAAATTTAGAAATTACTTTGGGAAGGACTGAGACATTTTTGCTAACACCACTCAATGTGCATAAATGTTCAGAAAAGGCTCATTGGGGGTAATTCTGAGTTAATCGCAGCAGGAACTTTGTTAGCAGTTGGGCAAAACCATGTGCACTGCAGGGGAGGCAGATGTAACATGTGCAGAGAGAGTTAGATTTGGGTGTGGTGTGTTCAATCTGCAATCTAAATTGCAGTGTAAAGATAAAGCAGCCAGTATTTACCCTGCACAGAAACAAAATAACCCACCCAAATCTAACTCTCTCTGCACATGTTATATCTGCCTCCCCTGCAGTGCACATGGTTTTGCCCAACTGCTAACAAAGTTCATGCTGCGATCAACTCAGAATTACCCCCATTGTGCCATATGGCCAGATGTTTCTGCAACAAGAGAGAGGACTTAAGCATTTTCAAATATACCTCTTACAAAGGTTTTTAAACGCTCAGAAAGGCTCTGCTAATAGGACTTTGGCACCAGGATGAGTTCCCATAGTGATATAAATGACTTCACTTGTACATGGGCAAATTCTTTTAGCAGCATGAAAATGTCTGTTGATTAAGTCAATAGAGAATAATTTACTTTTACAGCAAACACGTAATGCTGATCAGTGTGCTTAGTGCTAGGCCTGTTTGCAGAAAGTCTAATTTCTGAGAAATCTTAACATGAGCCCTTATCTATCTTGATTTATAATAGCACAGGCAAGTTATCTATACTTCATATAAGCTGTAACACTATTTTGCATTCTTGCTTGAAGAAGGGCCACAAACGTGATATGCCCATTTTCTTTATTTGCAGCCTTTCAATTTTCATGTAATCAAAGAAAGCCTTTGTGCACGGGGGTATAGGACTGGATCTTAATGCAAGGTCTGAAGAGGGAGGGGACACAGCTCTTCCTAAAGTATTGGATTCACTGCTGCAAACCATTATTCTTGTAATCCAAGGAAATCATAGCAACACATATCCCCCAGTCTGAATGTCCATGGAGTTGCCACATCTATGGCATCTGTCAATTTGGTGGGAGTAGAACTTTTTCACCTTTGTGATGTGACTTAATTCCATTAGGTCTATTTTAGGGTCTTTGGATAAGTTTTTAAAAAAATTCCCTGTTCAGTTCCTATTCTCTGAGATGGATTCTATTGCAACTCCAGAAGTCTGAGCGTTTTCTTACTTGCCTGCCACATGAAGCGCTGTCAAGGATATTAAGTGGTTCCCTGCTCAAATCAGAATGAATGATATATATACCATTCTGCTTCTGCTTTGTGCCTACTTGCCTGTACAAGAAGGTTACTACTGTTCTGTTGTCCAAAAATACATTCAGACGTTTATCTGATATTAGAGGTGTAAAGTCCTGTGTTTTTTTTCTAAATTAATCGGCAGAAAGATGGCACCACCAGCAACCAGTATGGAGGGGGGTGGGGGGGATAGGAAGGGGCACAGAGCTTGGGCCTTCCCAGCTCTTAAATTCCCTCTGATGTATTTGCTAGATCATTTTCTTTTCAGGTTTACTATTCCCATGGGGCCACCATGAGGCATAAAGTAGTCACATATGAACGTTTGTTAGGCAAATTCAGTGAGGTGCGGTGGGGTCAGATATTTGGGTTTCAAGCAATCCCGCGTCACAGAAGGTGCTCCTTTCACAGTTTTCTGACAGGTGCTTCTCACAATATTACTTTTCAGTTTAAATTTAATGGTAATACTAAAATCGCTTAACACAAAGAAGTCTGCTGAAAAAGATGCCAGATACTTAATGATAGTGGGAGAGAGAGATGACAAACTTTATATATTCGTTAACATTCAAGCACCTACAATGTGTTAGAATAAATTACTCTACAAACCGCTGATTCTTATAATTTCTATCCACAAGGGCTGGTTGATCATATTTGGTGAATTCAATCTGAGCCTTCATCTTTACTTGACAGGTTAACAGCTCCTGTTTCCAAAGTACACCAAGAAATTATGTTCTTGTTTTTGCTACTGAAACCCCTCAATCAAACACAACACCTGGTGGCACAATGACAATCTACCCTCTAACGTCAAGCCACCAATCCTTCTACACTTCACCATCAGTAATGTCGGAAGATATGAATAGTCCTGTCTTAGTTGAGTTGTTCATGAGATTGTATGCATTTAAAGCAGGTACTAGGCATGTAGTCAGTGAAACGTTTTCTACAATCACATAAAGCTCTGCAATGTCAGATGGTGAAATTAGAAATGATCAACAAGACTGTCCCTTCTAGGACGATCTCTAAATAAGTGAATATACAGAGGGAGGATTGGCAATCACAAAAGATAGCTCATATTAAAGAACCGTAACTAAACTTTGCCATAGATTGTATACTAACAGGAATGGGGAGGGTAAACTGAAAATGAGTAACATAGCTAAGAAGTCCACTCCTTCATCCTAATGATTTGTTACACTGGCGGGCTAGGTAAGACTCAAACCACAAACATAACCAAAGTATTTTCTAATTATTAACATTTTCTATGAATACTGCAAGAATTTTTACAATCTATATGTCACTAATTATTATGAGATACCATGTTCTTATGTAGACCTAATATACAGAGAAATACAATTTATAATAGAATTGATGACCTGAATGCAGATCTTCCTTCTTGGAAGAGGTAGACGCAAGTCCAGGAAACAGTCTGTGTTTGGCTGTTTGGTACACATTTCTGTCCAAAAGGGCTAAGCAACTGCATGTCCACATAGCAATCTAAGTTTGGGTACACAGGTGTCTGTCCAGAAGCTAAGCAAATCATATCCAGGTAGCAGGCAAGGTTTGCAATGCCGATGTCTGTCCAGAAGAGGCTAAGCAAATGCAGACCCAGAGAGCAGGTCAAGGGAGTAATTTAGATCTGATCGCTAGGCTGCATTTTCTCACAGCCTGTGATCAGGTCTGAACTGCGCATGCGTATGCACCGCAATGCACAGGCGTGTCAGACGACTGCACCGGGTATCGGTGCATAGCGACGGGATGGTGCAATAAAAGCGATTGCATGGGCGATCGCAAGCAGATTGACAGGAAGAGGGCGTTTGTGGGTGGCAACTTACCGTTTTCAGGGAGTGTCTGGAAAAATACTGGCGTGTCCAAGCGTTTTCAGGGAGGGTGTCTGACGTCAAATCCGGTCCCGGACAGGCTGATGTGATCGCAGCGGCTGAGTAAGTCAGGACTTAATTAGGCCTCAAGTTCAATACACAGGTGTATGTCCAGGGAACAAGGTTCAGTCAAGGGACAATAAGGAGCAGAGTTAGGATAACGGGAACATGGAACAGGCTGTCTGACATGAAACCCTAATCACCAAGAAGGCAATGCCCAGTGTGAACTTCTTTATATGATTCTGGGAGAAGACCCACCATGCACTCCACCAAGTCTTCCTGCAGTAGCAGCTGACAGTGGTAATTGCCAACGATGCATAGTGCTGAGCTTGCGGAGAGAACTGCTCCAGACAAGCACCACCAGAACAGATACAGCTCACACCTGCACAGATACGGCAGTATATGACACCATACATTTGCCCTAGATTTACCCTGACATAAAAGGTGGCTATTAATGAGACTGATGCTATAATTAAAGTTTAATTACATTAAGTACATTTTAACTCTGTTCCCTTCTACAGTATGTACTCCCCTTCTGCATCCACACACCGCTGCATTCTTATTTTCTGTTGGTCAAAGCTGTGCTGTAGCTCATTATCTGTCAGCTGCTTCCCAAGCTCTGTAGTTTTTTATTCTTTACCTCAGTAATTGATGGAAAATGGATTCCCTTGAGCCCATACTACTAACAGAACTTAAAACTGTGGGCCAAACTTATTGAATAAAGTCAGTAATGGTCACCAACCCTTCCGCAAAATGGTGCCAAGCTGAAACGCATGCAGCGGAACCGGAAGTAGCTGCAAAATTAATGGAAGCCACTAAAGGAGGCTAAACAAGGAATTAAAATGTGTTCCACACAATGGGAAGCATAATCAGCGCTCAATATGAATATATAAACTTGTATATGTGCAGTTATGTAGAACAATTATAAAGATAGGGTATTAGCCAATGAAAACAAGAATGGGTTTATGTTAAAAAAAAATCACACATCAGCAGAGCAGCAGCACACCACATTCTTAAAGGGCCAATCAAAATAAAGTAAAAAATATTAATAGAAATTGGGCAACATATTGGAACTGATTCTTGGTAAGAAACAACCTAGTGAGTTCAAGCAAAAATTCAGTGGGAGGACCTTGATGTGGACTACTAGAGGAGGCATGTTTGATGGCTTCTAGGCCACTCTCTTGAGGTTTAACCCTATAAAGCAAACATACATCAAGTGTCGCTATCCACACATCATTAGGAAGAGTCGTAATGGACTTAAGACTACTGTTATACCTCACGAGAGTGGCCTAGAAGTAAACATGCCCTCTCGTTGAGGTTGAAAGTCATCCTCCTAATGTCGGATTGTCGCGTCACATTTATATAAGGCGCTGCAACCGGTTCTCGGCACCATTTCACACTAACGCATGCTGCTGAAAGTTGTGCTGTACTTTGCTGTAGTGGCTGTAATGAGACTCTGGACTCACAAGTGGCTATGCTGTGACTGTGTATAGGGGCACGTTGCACGCTGCTGAAAGCTGCACTATACTCTGCTGTATTGGCTGTAATGAGACTCTGGACTCACCAGTGGCCGTGCTGTGACTGTGTATAGGGGGCAAGCTGCTGAAAGCTGTGCTACACTCTGCTGTAGTGGCTATAATGAGACTCCGGACTCACAAGTGGCTGTGCTGTGACTGTGTACAGGGGGCACAATGCACGCTGCTGAAAACTGCGCTATACTCTGCTGTAGTGGCTGTACTAAGACTTCGGACTCACAAGTGGCTGTGCTATATAAAGTGTATAGGGGGAATGCAGCACACTACTGTATGCTGTGCTGTACTCTGCTGTAAATTGTGCTGGTTGGTGTGCTTTTCCCTTTTGTTCATGTGCATCTATAAATCCTGTAATCTACGTAATTTGAACCAAGCTGCAAGTTTCAAATGAAAAATCTATAGATATATAAAAATGTATGTGTGTATGTGTATATGTTCCAGCATAACTCTGGAATGCCTGGAACAATTTACACCAAACTTGGTACACATATAACTTACAATCTGGAAAAAAATACTGAGGTGGTAACACACACCTAGAGGTGGGGGTGGGAAGGGGTGATATGTAAAAATACATACTTTTCGGCATAACTCTGAAAAGCCTGGAGCAATTTACACCAAACTTGGTACACATATGACTTACAATCTGGAAAAAATACTGTGGGGGTAAGATACCTCTAACACTCCTAGGGGTGGGGGTGGGAAAGGGGTGATGTAAATAAAGCATAGTTTTTGGCATAACTCTGGAATGCCTGGAGCAATTTACACCAAACTCCCGATGCCGTTTAAGTCCAAATTCAGCCCCCATCAGCATGGAGGGTAAGAAGGGGTGAAAAATGAAATGTCTATATATATATATATATATATATATATATATAGGGTAAGACACCCCTAGCACCCCTAGGGATGGGGGTGGGAAGGGGGTGACAAGTAAAAATCCATAGTTTTCGGGGGCGCTGAGATGAATTGTGACACTGCCAATGCCGTTTCAGTCTAAGTTCAGCCCCCATCAGCATGGGGGCTGAAAAATAAAATGTCTATATACATATGTGGCCCTGCAGTGCAGCTAACTCACAAGGTCAAAGGGGATGGAAGACTGTGCAGCCTGCCCAAGTGTCCTCCTCCTCTCAAAGCTAGCAGAACCTCACAGCGCTGGGCAGGGGGCAGGGCAGTGTGGGAGACCGAGTAAGCCGGGACAGGGACAAAAGTCTGACATCATCACATCTCTACTGAATTGTGTATGTGTGTGTGTGTGTGTGGGGGGGGGCGAGTGAGCCGGCATCCAGGGTAGATTCCAAGAGGCTGAGTGTCAAGGCAGAGAGAGGCAGACACCTGGGAGCTGGCAGCAGCGCTCCCAAATCCCCTGCTGAGGCGGCGGCGGGAGACAGGTACCGGCAGGACTCAGAGACCTGAGATTACGGCAGTGCGGGAAGGTGGGTGGGGGGATGCTGCGCTCAGAGTCCCTTCAGATTCGGCGGCTAGGACGGGAGACAGGTTGCAGCGATTGAGAAGGTAAGCAAGGAGACCTAGGGCCCTTTGGATTAGTGTCAGCTATCCCTGCAAACCTTACATATATAACATACAGCGGGCGGAGCTTAGCCTGTCATCCCAGAATTTACAGCACTGACCAGGGCAGCATCAGAGGCGGGACAGGGCAGAGAATGAGTCGCATTATTCTCCTCAGCGACAGCCTTCTGACAGCATCAATCCGAGGAAGGCCCTGAAGTGTGGCCTGACAAAAACTGGCAGCAGCAGGCGCAGCATGTCCTGTTGTAATTCTAATTAGTTTACCAGGAAGTCCTTCAAAATGAAAGTTATACGCATGGCAATACTTGACATTCCGTAGTGAAGCACGGGTATTCAACTAGTATATATATCTATCTATTGTTTGTACTATTTGGTGCGCTTTACTCTAGTGTGCTTTGTTCATGTGCATCTGTAAGCCCTTTGATCCATGCAGTTTGTGGCAATAGATGTGCTATAAACTGCCGTGTATTTGTGCCACTGCTCTGTCGCTTAGTAACCAGCCAGCTCACTACCACCTTTGGCCAATATTGGTAAAAACAATTTTGTAAGCTGTGACGTGGTCAAAACTGAGTGGAAATTACTAGAAATTAATGTTATTGATGTTAATAATACTCTAGGACCAAAAAAAGTCCCAAATTATGTGATTTTAGCTTATTTTGTTTTTTAAATTGAAAATAAATCCAAACCCAAAACAAGTCCTGGCTATTTGGCAAATCCAAAGCTGAATGACGAATCAGAGCCAAATCTAAATCCAGCAAAAATGATCCGGCACACATCTCTATATTAAACCAAGAGGATTTTTGCCTCATTTTGGGGAGTGCTTAAACATCTGTTCTATTTGGATACAGTGGGGGATATGTACTAAGCCTTGAAAGGTGATAAATTTCACTGCAATAACGCACTAGCCAATCAGCTCGTAACTACCATGTTACAGGCTGGGTTTGAAAAATGACAGTTAGGTGCTGGTTGGTTGGTACTTTATCACCGTGAAATGTATCACTTTTCAAGGCTTAGTACATCTGGCCCAGTGAATTGTAGGTATGGAGACAGTGATGGTACTTAGCATTAGGGAGTCATAAGCAGTTAGCTTGCAAAAATTACAAAAATATGAGGTCTGTGTTCAGTATGCAAACATGAATATGGAAATTACTAATAAATAAAATAACTAATAAAATAGCAATTAACATGCCAAATCTCAGATTCTGTCATAGTGTAGTAAGGAAATGACATACTCCCATAAATCTATAAAAGGTATAAAGTTGTCCTTCTAAATATAAACTGTGTCTCATGTATGACATCCCTGCTTACTAAATCAGACACAAAATCAGTGACAAATGAATCACTGTGTACTGCAATATTTCAATGAAAGCACATTCCAAATAATTGATTTATTAAATAAATGACCTCACTAATGGGAATGCCTATTACAGTGTGTTATTTTTATATACAATCCATCTGTTTCTATTTTTGTTTCTATACAAAACATGGAAAGGGTCATAGGATTCTTTGCATATGTAGCACTGTTTTAACCAATTTCATAGACATCATCATAGCAACTCCCTGTAAACAAAAGCGAATATGAATAACTTTTCTAATTAAATGCCTTTGGAATGGAATTTGTTTAGTCATATGCCTGGTTATATTCCCAAACATCAAGCTAAAGATAGGAATGCTTCCACTTGCATTAAAGGAATGAATAATTATACATGTTTATATGGGATGGTATCAGAATCCCAGCGCTTGGGTTGCCGACAGTCAAAATACTGAAAGCAGCATCCCGAAGGTCAGGAGCCCGACACTAAGGTGGTAAGGAGACTAGCCCTAATTCCTTAGACACAGCCAGACCCTAAACAACCCCCCCCCCCCCCCCCCCCCACACACACACACACACACACACACACACACACACACACACACACACACACACACACACACACACCCTAACCCCCTCCCTGCAGCCTAAACCTAACCTTCCACCACAGCCTAACCCTAAATTCCCCTCATCACAGCCTAACCCTAAACAACCCCCCCCCCCCTCGCCCCGTTTATACTATGCATTTAAATTTAAATGCAAACTATGTCTATATATTTACTAATACAGTGGTTCCCAAACTGTGTGCCGTGGCACCCAGGGGTGCCTCGGGACACTTGCAGGGGTGCCTCGGGACACTTGCAGGGGTGCCTCGGGACACTTGCAGGGGTGCCTCGGGTTGGTGGTCCAGAACCAATTCAAATTCTGCATGGTCAATGTAAAAGCAAAACCAGTGTTAATGGCTGCCAATCATAAAATATATTGACAATCAGAAGCAAATCTTGTCCCTCTCCGCATAAGTTACCCTAAGTATGACATATAAAGACAATTTACTTCATTTAATACTTCTTTCTACATTTTTCAATAAGAAAATATTGGCTTAGGGGTGCCATGAAAAAATTCTGATACTCTAGGGTGCCGTGATTCAAAAAGGTTTGGGAACCACTGTACTAATAGATAAGATTAGGCCATAAAAAGCAACAACATTTAAACCATGTCTCTTAATCAGTGTCGGACTGGGGCATGAAGGGCCCACCGGGGGGAATGCAGTGATAGGGGCTCATACTTAGGGGTGTGGCCAGCCTACAAAGGGGATGTGGCCAGCCTCCACAGAGGATTGAAATACACAGTTGTCTTGTGTAGTGTAATGCAACATATCTACCATGTATAATACAAGTTCACAGTCTGTAACCTGATCCCTAGAGGAAAGAGTGGGCCCCCAGACAGTGGGGCCTACCGGTGGTTTCCCCTGTACCCCTGTGGGCCAGTCCGACCCTGCTCTTAATGCATAAACCATTTGGCTGTTAAATTTGTTACTCTAGTTATAAATAAGAAACTTTCTCATCAGAATTCCTTTTTCCTGGTATGCACATCTCATGTATTAAGGATAAGGGTTTATGGTACATCTGATATATTGTACTAGATATATTTTACTCAGTACACAACCAGTATAGTTCAGTATATTATTATCAGTACCAGTAATGGCTTACCTTGTTATTCAAGATAACAGATATGGTTTAGCATATTGTTATTGGCATGAGATATATCTTAACTTTGTATACTTGGAAGCAGCTTTGGCAACATTTTGTAGAGATTACATGACCATACACACTTTACTTAAGCAATATTTCTGTAAAATAAAAAAGGGATGGAGACACCCCAACAAGCATCTGACTCCCTTGGGCACTAATCTAAAACTGAGTCTAGAGGGGTATAGATGGGGAGAAGCCAACTTAAATTCCAATAAATTCTTAAAATGCCAGACTCCACTCATTAAACCGGCTATACCCCAGTGTATACTCCAGTGTCCCCTAGTGGTTGAAGGAGAAAGTGTCTTAGCTCAAAACTTTTGCAGTTTTTCGACAGATCTGTTGAGTCCCATAGGATTGAAAAGGAGGGAAGTCATATGAGGACATTTCATATTCCAACAAAGGATTACAGCCCTGCTACAATGCTCCTCGGGGCATATATTTCCTTCTTTATGTCCACAATCCATCTCAGAAAATTGCATTTAGGTATGTTGGAAGAGTTTTCAAATGCAGTAATTATAAACCTTAAGGCGGCACTCCCTGAATGTCAGAATCACTGAGATAGTGGTGGTCTCCCTGAGAAAGGGATGTGGAACACAGTGATTGTGGCATAGCTCTCTCCCCACACTGGGAACAATAAGCAAGTGTACTACAACAAAATGCCTACATATGTAGGCTTATATACATATACACATATATATATATATTGTAACACTGTAGGGGTGCAAGGCGCCTTTTCCTGGGGAATATGGCCGCACGCAGCAGCTGAGGAACAACACAAGTCCAGTTTCTGGTACAACTGACCCCGGCCAGTTTTATTGAAACAGAAAATAAAACAAACCCCAAAATAAAAATACCTTGCCTGTCCGGCACTAACTAAACATAAGATATTCCTAACTGTCACTAAACAAAACACAGAGTTCTTCAGTACATACTGTATAGCTTACTTGCATCAGAAACCGTGTCTCTCACACACAGATCCTCCAGCCTTCCCAGGCAGTCTGCCCATACTAATCAGGTTAGAAGCACTATAACACTCTTACACAGCTGAAACCCTGATTAGCCTTCTGTGAGGCCAAAGACCCGAACTGGGCCCAATGTCTAGAACTCGCCTTATCTCTCTCTCAGAGCCTTTACCCAGCTTTTACAGCAAACTGAAAAGGTTCAGACAAAACAAAAAGCATTTTTCCTAGAAGTTAACATTTTCTAAAACATGTAAGACAAGAACCTGGGACAAATATACCTGCCCTCAAACACTATCCCAGTGTTCTTGTCACATATCCCCCTCCCCTGTTTCGACCTAGGGGCCGGAACACTTGTAGCCCCCAAACAGAAGATGCGAGACAATGCATCTGCGTTGGCCAATTGTGTTCCCGGTCTATGTTCAACAGTAAACTTAAAATCCTGCAACGCTAGAAACCATCTAGTTACCCGAGCATTCTTGCCTCTATTTACATACATCCATTTTAAAGGGGCATGATCCGTCACTAGTCTGAATTGTCTACCCAAGAGGTAATATCTCAAGGTATCTAGTGCCCACTTAATGGCCAAAGCCTCCTTTTCCACAATGGCATACCTTTTTTCATGCTCATTGAGTTTCCTACTCAAATAAATGATAGGGTGTTCGTCCCCATCTCTGGTTTGGGACAGCACAGCACCTATCCCTACCTCTGAGGCATCTGTCTGTACCACAAATTCTTTTGAAAAATCTGGTGTTATCAACACCGGTTGTGAACACAAAGCCACTTTTAACGCTTGGAACGCCTTTTCTGCATCAGGGTTCCATTTCACCACATTTGACTGCTTCCCTTTGGTAAGGTCTGACAACGGCACCGCTGTGGTCGCAAAATTGGGAATAAACCGTCTATAGTACCCAGTAATTCCCAAAAAAGCCCTTACCTGTTTTTTATTCACTGGACGAGGCCAGTTTTGAATAGCATCAACTTTATTCAATTGGGGCCTAATCAGACCTCTGCCTATGGTGAAGCCCAAGTATTTGACCTCCTCCATTGCGAGGCAGCACTTCTTTGGGTTAGCAGTTAACCCTGCCTCTCTGATTGAGTCCAGTACTGCTTGTACTTTAACCAAATGGGACCCCCAGTCTTTACTGTGAATTACCACATCATCCAAATAGGCAGCTGCATATTTTCTATGGGGCCTCAAAATTTTATCCATCGCCCGTTGAAAGGTTGCTGGAGCCCCATGCAACCCAAAGGGTAACATCTTATACTGGTATAGCCCCTCCGGAACCGAAAAGGCTGTTTTTTCTTTGGCGCTATCAGATAAAGGTATTTGCCAGTAACCTTTGGTCAGGTCCAATGTGGTGAGAAACCTGGCTGTTCCCAGCCTTTCTACAAGCTCATCCACACGGGGCATGGGGTATGCGTCAAACTTGGACACCTCATTTAACTTACGAAAGTCATTACAGAAGCGTATGCTACCGTCGGGCTTCGGGATGAGCACTATGGGACTGGACCACTCACTGTTAGACTCCTCTATGACTCCAAGTTCTAACATGGTTTTAACTTCTTTAGAAATAGCTTCTCGCTGAGCTTCAGGAATCCTATATGGCTTTAAATGAACCCTGACCCCTGGTTCTGTGACAATGTCATGTTTTATTATGGTCGTTCGGCCAGGCAGCTCTGAAAATACCTCCCTATTTTGGATGAGAAATTCTTTAACCTGATTGTTCTGATCAGCTGATAATGTCTCTGACACCTTCACTGCGGGAAGCAACCGGGGTGAAGACACCGAAGGGCAAGGCTCCGCTGACAGAGACAACCTATCTTTCCAGGGTTTGATTAAGTTAACATGGTAGATCTGTTCGGGTTTTCTCTTTCCCGGCTGGTATACTTTGTAATTAACCTCATTCACTTTTTCCCTAATCTCAAATGGACCCTGCCATTTAGCTAGGAATTTGCTTTCCACAGTGGGTACCAAAACAAGAACTCTATCTCCAGGAGCAAATTCCCGTATCTTGGCACTCCGGTTATAGACCCTCTGTTGAGCACTTTGGGCCTGTTCCATGTGCTCTCTGACAACAGGTACCACGGCTGCAATCCTATCCTGCATTTGTGTTACATGCTCAATAACGCTTCTATAAGGAGTGGGCTGTCCTTCCCACGTCTCTTTGGCAATATCCAACAGCCCTCTGGGGTGTCTACCATACAACAAATCAAATGGAGAAAACCCCGTAGAGGACTGAGGAACTTCTCTGATGGCCATTAACAAGTAGGGCAACAAACAATCCCAGTTTTTCCCATCTCTCTCAACAACCTTTTTTAACATACTTTTTAATGTTTTATTAAACCTTTCCACCAACCCGTCAGTTTGGGGATGTAGATGGACGTCCTGAGGTGAGTGACCTTAAATAACTTGCACAATTCTTTCATGATCCTTGACATAAATGGAGTACCTTGGTCAGTCAAAATTTCTTTTGGTATTCCCACTCTACTAAATACCTGCACCAGCTCCCTAGCTATCGCCTTGGTTGTGATAGTGCATAAAGGGACAGCCTCAGGATATCGAGTGGCATAGTCCATAATTACCAGGATATACTGATGGCCCCGAGCAGACTTTAACAAGGGCCCCACGAGATCCATGGCTATTCTGTCAAACGGGACCTCTATAATAGGCATGGGAACTAGTGGGCTCCTGAAATGGGGTCTAGGGGCATGATACTGGCATTCAGGACAGGAAGAACAATATTCAGACACTTCTTTATAAACCCCTGGCCAAAAGAACCTTTGTAAAACTCTTTCAGTGGTTTTTTCTGCCCCTAAATGTCCTGCGGTAACGTGACTATGAGCTAAATCTAGTACCGTTCTCCGATAAGGCTGGGGAACTACCAACTGTTCCACCACATCCTCACCCCTTTTGACAATGTGGTACAAGAGCTCATTACAGATGGCCATGTGGGGATACGTAACCCTGTCACCTGGTACCACAGGTTCCCCATTAACAATCTTAACATTCTCTCTAGCCTTTATTAAGGTAGGATCCTTTAACTGTTCAGACGCAAACAGATCCTTCTTTACCTCCAGGTCAGGCACGCTTTCAGTTCTAACTACTATGTCTCTGTTCCCAGCAAGAGGGTCCTCACTGGACTCCCTATCTGTCACTTCCCCAGCCAAACTAGCAAAAGGCAAAGGGCCAGAAAGTTCCGAAGACCCACGTACATCCATAAAATCACCGGTATTATCAACTGGCTTTTTACTTCTCACATCTGTAGATAACCGTGATTCCCACAGTTTCCAAAAATGAGGAAAATCCCTCCCTATTATGGCCTCATGCACCAAGGTAGGGACCAGTCCCACTTTAACTATTGCTGACCCACAACAAGTTTCTATATTCACCTCAGCAGTGGCATAATGTTGGGTATCCCCATGTATGCAAGTTACCCCAATAGGTATTTGCTGGACTTTTAAGGGGTTCACTAACCCAGCTTTCACGAGGGTAACTAAACTTCCTGAATCTAGCAAGGCCTCTACCCGGTTACCCTCTAAGAACACATCACACATTTGTTTTTCCAGCTCAGGTGAAGGTACCACAGTACAGGCTAACCTAGCAAAGAAAGACATTCTGCGACATTCAAAGGCAGCATCACATTGCATGGGTTCTTGCGTGACTGGGCAATTGGCAATAACATGACCTGGCACACCACACCTAAAACATTTAATCACACGATTATCAACCCGTTTGGGCAGCATAGACCGTTCTAGCCCCATTGGCCTGTTTCCAGGGCCAGTGTTTACAGTCTCTCCAGCCTTGCGTTCTCTTAACCGCCCAGCAACGTTTTCCCACGGAACAGTCTTACCAGTCTTTACTGAAGGGCGCTGTCGAGGATCTATGGGTTGCTGGGTGGTCATCAGTAGTTCCTCTGCTGCCAAATACCTCTCTACCATGTCCACTAATTGGTCAGCAGTACCCGGGTTTCCATGGCTCACCCACTTGCGCAGGACCATGGGCAAAGATCTCAAGTAGCGGTCCATGACGACTCTTTCCACCATCTGGGGACCAGTTAATGTCTCTGGCTGTAGCCATTTTTTTGTTAGCTGAATAAGGTCGTGCATCTGGGAGCGCGGAGGCTTCTCCATGGCGTACAGCCAACGGTGCACCCGTTGTGCTCGTACTGACAGCGTGACTCCCAGGCGGGTCAGGATCTCAGTCTTTAGTTTATCATAGTCCCGAGCCTCAGCAGGGCTTAAATCAAAGTAAGCTTTTTGGGGCTCACCTGACAGGAAAGGTGCCAGCAGACTGGCCCACTGTGCTTTCGGCCAGTTCTCACGCTCGGCAGTCCTTTCAAACGTGGTCAGATAGGCCTCCACATCATCAGCCTCTGTCATTTTCTGCAGGAAGTGACTGGCCCGTATAGAACTAGAGCTGGTTGGAGCACTGACGGCCACATCTCCAACCCGAGCTGCAAGTCTCTGCACCACTTCTGCTAAGGCCTCTCTATCCTGACGCTGTTGCCTGTAAAGTTCATCAACAACTGCCTGCTGTTGTCTCTTATTTTCCTCCATTGCCACCTGCTGCTGTCTGTTGGCCTCCTGCTGTAGTCTCCAATTTTCCTCCATTGCCACCTGCTGTTGTCTCCTATTTTCCTCCATTGCCACCTGCTGTTGTCGGTTGGCCTCCTGCTGAGCCGCTGTAGCTTGTAGCAAGGCTTTAAGCAGATCCTCCATGTCGACAGATTTTTCAGGCGGCTTTGTAGCTGCTTTCACCCAGGACATATATCAAACCCTCAGGGGTGAGTCTCAGTAACTTCACACTGGGCTGTATCTGCATAAACCACCGTTTTCTGCAGGCCTCACAAAGCTGCTGCTTTCACTTATGCGCAGAACGGTGTGCTCGCATTCTCCACCAAGTTGTAACACTGTAGGGGTGCAAGGCGCCTTTTCCTGGGGAATATGGCCGCACGCAGCAGCTGAGGAACAACACAAGTCCAGTTTCTGGTACAACTGACCCCGGCCAGTTTTATTGAAACAGAAAATAAAACAAACCCCAAAATAAAAATACCTTGCCTGTCCGGCACTAACTAAACATAAGATATTCCTAACTGTCACTAAACAAAACACAGAGTTCTTCAGTACATACTGTATAGCTTACTTGCATCAGAAACCGTGTCTCTCACACACAGATCCTCCAGCCTTCCCAGGCAGTCTGCCCATACTAATCAGGTTAGAAGCACTATAACACTCTTACACAGCTGAAACCCTGATTAGCCTTCTGTGAGGCCAAAGACCCGAACTGGGCCCAATGTCTAGAACTCGCCTTATCTCTCTCTCAGAGCCTTTACCCAGCTTTTACAGCAAACTGAAAAGGTTCAGACAAAACAAAAAGCATTTTTCCTAGAAGTTAACATTTTCTAAAACATGTAAGACAAGAACCTGGGACAAATATACCTGCCCTCAAACACTATCCCAGTGTTCTTGTCACAATATATATATATATATATATATATATATATATATTTTAATAAAATAACAAAAAAGTGGCTACATAAGTGGCTGTGTGCACAAGAATGGCTGATGAATTACCGTTGATTTGTGGCCATGGAACTGTTCCGATTTACTTATTATATGGGCTGCTTTACAGGGGATGAGAGGCATATAGCATAAACAGTTGAAAGGGAAGAGAGTTCGAGGGGGCCATTTAAGATGCTGGAAAATATTACTATTTTAATGCCGTTTAGCCTATGGAAAGACATCTTGTGTCAGTGGGTTCATCTTTGCAATCTCTTTCTGTGCATTTTTTTTCTTTGTGTGACAACTGTGCACAGCTTGGTTCAACACACAGCTTCCTATCATATTTTATAGAACCCATATATAGCTTGGAAAATATGTATATAACCTGCCCTGGGACTGCGACTCATTTGCAGTTGGATGTAAGTCAAATTTATGACATACCTCTCGGGCCAATGAGTACACACCCTCTTCAGTGCTGCATGCATAGGTGTTGCTGTCACAATTTCCCTGAAATGTTTTCTCAACAGTAGGCAAGAATGTCTCAAGTCATCAATCAATTTCTGGGGGAAAAAAACACTGCCACAATAATACTTGGCAAAGGTGTAGCTACCATAGGTGCAGCTGCTATGGGGCCCAGAGCTGAGAGGGCCCCACCTTCCCTGTCACAGTAACATGTATATACATCTTTCATCATTGGGTGGTACATAGAGTCCTTTACGAACATTTGCTTTTGGGCATAAAATATATCTGATCATTTCCCTGGACTTGTTTATTGTAATGTGGTATATAATGAACTGTAGGGCATTATATGGCACTGTAATATGGCACAATATAAAGTGGAGGCACTATAGTGTGGCATAATAGTAACTGAGGAACTATATTGTGGCTTAATATGACCTGGCACTGTATGTCATAATGTGAATTTGGGGTATTGTGTTGCATAATGTGTACTGGCAGCCCTACAATGTGATGTAATGTGACCTATGGCATTACTATGGTTCATAAAATAAACTAGGGCAATACTATGGGGTATCATATTAACTTGGGCAGTACTATGGTTCAGAAAATTAACTAGGGAACTATTATGGGGTATAAAATGAACAAGTGATGAGGAGAGGTGTCTCTTTAGAAGCACTGGGACAGATGCCCCTTCAAATCCTTGCTATGGGGCCCACAAAGTTCTGGTTACACCCCTAATACTTGCCAATGGTTAGGGATAATAGGGGACAAAAAGAGTAGTGTTGTCGCGTGTTTAAAACACAGTGGGTGGGATAAGAACGGTCATCTAGGCAATGTTTCTCCTGACTGTGCTTTGTATCAGGAAGTCAGAGCAGATGGTCACTAGGGATGGGGTGAGTACTTGTGGCCCTCCAGCATGCTGTCATCTACTATCATACACAGAGTTGTGTTGTGCACCAGTGAATGCCCTGTTAATGTTTATTTTCGAGTCAGTGAGGTTTATCTTGCACAATCCAATGTCTTAAAGCTTCATCTGATGAGTAACTGGTTAATACACTGTGTAGCCTTTTACTCGATGCAGTTTTGCAATGAAATAAAGCTAGCACAGGCTATGAAGAGTATTATGCAATATGATAAGTCCCTCATATGTTCCTACGACAGACGCTGCGGAAACATAAAACAGATGGAAACTGTGTCGCTTCTGTTGCTCCTGTCCTTGTTTCATGAATTAATGCACACATAAATTTTGGGGGTTGAGGGGTTAAATATCCCAAGGACTGTGATTAATGGTGTATTTACGTACGTGATAGATTCTGTGCAGGTTTTGTACTTTCCCCACAGGTATGTAGCAGTGTAACAATGACACATTATTTATTATATGACCTTGCATTAATAGGAGAAACATTGGTTCTAACAAACTGTAATAATTCAAAACTGAGTCAAGGGGACCAAAACGGAGGCAGCATAGCATTTATCAAACATACACCTCCTAAAGAGATTCGTTCAATTTACCTCCTAAAGCAAATAAGTTCTACAAGAGGTCACAATATTTATGTTGCAAGAATGCATTTTTTTCAAGACATCGTTCTAAATTCAGAATTGAAAGGAAAAAATAAAAATAATTTCAGGATATTAGACTGCTGTTCAAACAGAAATGTTAAATAACAATTACTGGTGTATTCTTAGTATGCATTTATTTTATTTGTATAATCCGTCTACATGGCAACTCATTTCACTTGTAGATTTATTTGGCAATAAAAACCATATGACGCTTTCCTACTCTGTACTGGCATGTGAAAAGCAAAAGCTTGGTGCTAGGGTGACGGCTCTCGGTCGCTGTGTGCAGTAAATGTTTTGCATAAAGGGGACCTTTCTGTTACTGGTGGGTGTCGCTCAGTCACGGCTCATAAAGCAGCGTGTGGACTGGAGGCGCATCTGAAGCTTTCTGCTGGCGTGTTCAGCACCTGAGCCCTGGACAGCTCCTCAGCCCGCACAGAGTGGAGCTCAGTAAGGGCAGCTCTGCAACTGGAACATTCATTATTATTCCCATGTACTTTACAGACTGTCACTGTGAAGAGGAATTAAGGATGACCTGTATGACCAGAGGATGAATACTTGTCCATAAAGGAACGAAGTAATTATCATGATATATCTCAGAAAGACACCAAAAGAAAATCCCTGGTAATAGACTATTACGGATGAACACCATGCAGCTGCATCAGACCCTGGGGGACATTTTCTCTTGGAATGTCTCCCTGTTCGGGTACCTGTCCCCCGGTAATGATAGTGTCTGGCAGTCTACTCCTTTCTCCAGCAGCGTCCTCTACTCTGCACACGAGCCGGGAACTATTGTCTTGGTGGTCATGTATTCTGCCTCATTCCTGGCAGGTTTAGTAGGTAACATTATGGCTTTGCGAGTGCTGGGAACTCGGAGGAGGAGAAGGTGTCGCCTATCTGGGGTGTCGGGGACCAGGGATCTTCTTGTCAACTTAGCTGTATGCGACATGATGGTTATTTGCATTTGCATGCCTATCAATCTTGGCCACCAAGTGCACAACGCCTGGGTGTTTGGGGACTCTCTGTGCAGGGCAGTCCCATTTATCCAGGCGGTGTCAGTATCTGCCAGTGTCCTCACCTTGGCTGTGATCAGCCTGAACAGGTATTACAGCGTGCACAGCCCCCTACACGCCAGGACTTTCTTTACTAGCAGAAGACTAGGGATCATGATAACTTTGGTGTGGCTCATCGCCTCTGGCCTCTGTATACCTTTGCTGTTTATGAACAGGACCCAGAACTTAGTCCTTTTCCCTGGGCAATTGGCAGTTGTAGTGTGTACAGAGAGTTGGCCCAGTCTACACCTGAAACTCATATACAACTTCCTGTTGTTTTGTGCACTTTATGTTTTACCCGTTTTATTCAACTTCCTTATCTGCTTCCTCACAAGTCGCCGCCTATGGGGGGCAGGTGACACTGTGCTGGACAATAATAGCTGGGCCATGCCTGAATCTAGGCTCAAAGCCAGGAGGAAAATAGCCAAGATGGTGGTAGCACTGGTGCTCCTGTTCACTTTGTCCTGGCTGCCTCTCTATGTAGTGGATATTTGGATTGACATCAATATGTCCTATGGGGAATCTGAAGAATTCTTGGGGTACCTCCAACATGACTGGATTCTCCAGGTGAGACCTTTTGCCCAGTGGCTTGGCCTCACCAACTCAACACTAAATCCTCTATGTTATTGCTTTGTTGGCAACCTGTATAGATCAGCCAAACGCTTTAGGAATAGCTACAGAGAGAGGTTTGTTTCTATATTTAGTATGTCCCTGAACCACGCCCCGGGAGACAACGCTGTGCCTCAGTTATTGCACTACAGCGCTGCCAGGAAACATATGGAACCTCATTACAAGAGAGGCAAATGTCACACAACGTTTCGACCTCTCACCGCTAGCACAAGTGCTTCCATACCTGAAGTAGTTAAGGGGAGCCCTGGTGTGAGTATGGCTGCACCTGTCTGATGTCACAAAAAATAATTGCGTTATTGCAGCAACACAGGCACGTACTAATGTGAGGATGCGCACATTCCGCTGTGTGTATGTGCTGGCTTGTACTAATCAGGCAAACATTGATTAATATGTCGTGTGTGATATTAAACTATCCTGGATTTTATTGATTATAACGTCATCTCGCATATGTGCTAATTAAACAACTCACATAATTTCTGAGTGAAGTAACTATCAGAATGCTACTGCATAAATTAGTTGTAGGATATAAATGAGTCGCTATTAAAAAAGAAATAAATAAATGTCCACGTTTCTCTGGCACTGGCAACATGTAACAAATAAACAGGCACTATTCCAAGCAGTTTTGTGACGTAGTGGTAAGAATGATATACTTTGCATGCACCACAGGTTGTGTAACGTCGCTTGTACCGTATATCGTGGCAATTAGAAGCATATTGTATCAGGGACAGTAAAGTATTAATGTATATAACCTTTTACTTTATTAGGAGTGCTGAAGAGGAGACGGCTCATATTAATCTTACAAAGCAATGCTGTCACCAGTAGCATCACAAAGGACCACTTGAAACATCCGTGAAATAGGTTTCCCATTGAGCTAAAACTGCCACGGTCACCTTTCTCTCTATTCGTATAATACAGGTTATAATTTATACCATTAATCCGAGGTCCAGCTTTAAACAATAGTATGATAATATGAAAGACTGCTAGAGTAATGTAGAGCAATTTACAGATACGTTTGTTTGTTTGTTTTAGCAACTGTGTATATTTATATATATATATATATATATATATATATATATATATATATATATATATAAAGACAGACACACACACACACACACACACACACACATATATATTATATAAACACACACACACACACACACACACACACACACACACACACACACACACACACACACACACACGTATATAGAAAAACTAGAGAAACAGGTTCACAGAGGGTCCACTATAGTACATATGTGACTTATAGAAATAGATAATTACTTACACTGAAAAAATATAGTAAAGTCCTCTTTTTGGCTAGTAAATGAAAGTTCATGAAGTATGTTACTGCAATGTAGTGCCTAAGGTAAGAATGGTAAGATCGAAATTTTTTTCAAGCTTGTCAGGTATTGGCCAAAGAATGTACTGAGACTAGAGATTATAGCTCCCATCTTATTAATACAATGAAACCTAAAAAGGCAGTGGCTAGATGCACGCAGCACAAGGACTATTTTTTAATTAATTGTGAATCTTAATAGGATCACAGAATAACATAAAATAAAGAGTGGTGGCTTTACAATGGATGATCTGGGACTTTAGGCTGTCACATTTGCTATAGTCGTTCACCCCACAGGTAAGTGCGCTTCATTTTATAAACGTTTACAGTATGTGGACATAGCAGTTCGTTTACATAGCATACTGCATACGTATTATAAATGTAGACAAACTAGTCTCTCTACTGACATGGGTCACATTTTAGCCTCCATCTCTCCCCTTGCCATATGATTTCCACTCTCATTCCCATCAATGCATGGCCAGGAAATTGGGACATATACTTCCCCACCCTATCAATCTGCCCTGGTCATCTATGTCCCATACCCACTCCCCCACATGCAAACTCAATGTCCTAACTGTTGCAGGGGATTCAGTCTCTAGGTCGACAGTAACTAGGTTGACACGATCTAGGTCGACCACTATTGGTCGACAGTATCTAGGTCGACAGGGTCTCTAGGTCGACATGTCCTAGGTTGACAGGTCAAAAGGTCAACATTAGTTTTTTTTACAATTTTTTTTCTTTTTTTGAACCTTTCCTACTTAACGATCCACGTGGACAACGATTGGAACGGTAATCTGCCCGAAGCATGGTGCACTAATTGGGGTTCTCGGTCACTGTACTAAGAAAACGACACAAACCCCGCCATAAAAAACTCATGTCGACCTTTTGACCTGTCGACCTAGACCATATCGACCTAAAGACCCTGTCGACCTAGAGACCCTGTCGACCTAGTTACTGTTGACCTGTAGTGGTCGACCTATCCACTGTCGACCTAGTTACTATCTAACTTCCATACCACACCCCTGCTGCAGTGTCCACAGGTTTAAAGAGCCCCAAGGCTGAGTACCTTCCCACCACAACATGTTACAAAAGGAAACCAAATAGGTGGTGAGATCACAGGGTAGATAACCCAGTATAATCCGCCACTGTTCACATATAGGTTTCAAGAGATGCTTTAACATGAACTAATAGCCTTTATATAAGCCTATTTTCTATTTTAAGGTTACTGGTCCTATAGATGAGATGGCAAACTGCAGCAACTTTTGCCATACACACACACACACACACACACACACACACACACACACACACACACACACACGTGAAAAAAAGAGGCATTGGAGCATTTACAATATGTGGTCAGTAACAGCATCATCACTCACAATACTACACATGGATAAACAGTACATAACACATACATGATCACTAATAAAGTCATGTAGGCAGAGCCATCTTCCCCTCACCTCCCGGGATGGTGTTTCTTGGGAGGCGGGTAGAGCATGATGCACAGCTGCTCTGATTGTGAATTCCACACAATCAGAGCAGCCATTCAGCGTTCTTTACCTGTTCCCTAGACTGCAGCCAGACAGTGAATGGCTGTCAGCATGATAATTGATGGATGGCTGAAGGTATCCACCAGAGAGCTGACAGTCATTCACTGTATGGATACAAATGGACAGACAGCACGGGCTGCAGGAGGGGAAATTTATGATCTTTTTCCATTTATTCCCGTGAATAGGTGGATAGGGACCCCAGTACATTGCATTGCCTGGGGCCTACAATGCTATTAAGACGGCCCTGCCTATAGGCCATGAAATGCAGTCTCTAATGCTGCCAAATTACCTGTAATATGTCACACCTTCACATCATTATTTCACTGTCTGAGACCGTATAAAATTTCCATGACATGGTGTACTTTTGTGTATCATAAAACAGTACATTTATTATACCAACTTTTAAAGCTCTGCAAGTCATTATTTCAGGGGATTTCTGCTATGAATGACCAGGAAAATGTCAACTGGAATCACCATTCTCTCCAATATGTTTGCATTGTATCTCACATGACCAATACCCTACAGCATTGTTTCCCAAACTTTTTTTAATCATGGCACCCAGGAGTGTTAGAATTTTTTTTGCGGCAACCCTAGGTCAAAAGTTTCTTATTGAGAAATTCAGATAAAATATTACATTTAGTAGATTGTATTTATATTTCATCCTTAAGTCCAGTAATGTGGTGAGGGACAGGATTCACTTCTGTTTGTATACATATTTTATCATTGGAAGCCACAAGCACTGTGTGCCTACATTGACCGCAAATAGTTTGAATTGGTCCTGAACCACCAAGTCAGGGCACCCTTGCAAGTACACTGAGGCACCCCAGGGTGCCACGGCACATAGTTTGAGAACCACTGCCCTAGAGGCTTCATCAACTGATGAGTAATATTTATTGATGAATAATAGTCAAAGTAGCTAGGAAACAACACAATCCTTTTTAAAATATATTTACAACTGATGCATGCCTAGTGCCATGTCCCAAACTCATTATCGGTAGTATTCAAGGTGTAGATGTGGCCATGTGAGATGGCCAAAGCTACAGTAATTCACCATTCACTCGCCATTAGCTGGATGCTGTGACTGGGCTTCCCCTTTCCTAGACCCACACCGTCAGTGGCGTAAGTTCGCCCCAGTCGCCCGGAGACATGATAAATGTTGGTGCTCCCCTACATACTGTATACACACACACCCTTCATATGTAGCTATCCGGCATTCATGTTGAACAGTAGTAGCGTGCTCTGGTGCCTTTCCCAATAGTAATATAGATACACATACAAAGTGGACGGCACTCCAAGTCAGTCATCACAATAAAATAGACACCAGCATACCTTTATAGCACACCTGCAGTACTCCCTCACCCACCAGCGTGTCACAATGTAGATGCTTTGGCACAGTGGTGTAAAAACACACAAACACCTCTTTCACTTAAACACACACACAAACGCCACTTTCACTTAAACACACACACAAACGCCACTTTCACTTAAACACACACATGCCTCACTTACACTCACGCCTCTTACTTACACATGCCTCCTTAGCTTAAACACACACATGCCTCCTTCGCTTAAACACACACACCTCCTTTGCTTAAACACACACACTCTTCACTTTCACACACGCCTCTCACTTACACATGCTTCCTTTACTTAAACTCACACACACACGCCTCCTTCTTTTAAACTCACACACACACACATGCTTCCTTCACTTAAACACACAAACATGCCTCTTTCACTTACACACACACACACACACACACACACACACACACACACACACACATGCCTCTTTCACTTAAACACACATATGCCTCTCTCACACATACACACACGTCTCCCTTAAACGCACACACGCCTCTTTCACTTAAAAACACACACAAACAAAAACAGACACATGCTTCCTTCACTTACACACACACACACACACACACACACACACACACACACACACACACACACACACACACCTCACTTAAACATGCACACATAAAACACAGTGCTGCCAACATTTATTAAAGACCCCCCAGCACCCCTCCCCTTTCCAACTACACCCCCCCCCCCCACAGTGCAGCTTGAGGCAAGTGCTGCCACTGCCTACCTGCTGCTATCAGCCCAACGGAGGAACAGAGAGCTTCACTCGGCCAGATCATGTGGAAGGGCCTGGCAGGAGCTGCATTCTGGAGCTCCCCCTAGCTGTAGCCACAGCCAGCTCTCTGTATATACTAGGAGGCAGCTTCTGTGTCACTGACACGAAAGCTCCTCACAGCAAACGATCTTCACGGTCAGGCAGCTGGAGACAATGGAGGAGATCTGCCCCCTTTAGGTCAGGAGTCCGGCGGCAGCCGACTCCACTGCCTCCTAGAGTTCCGCCCATGCACACCGTATGCAAATCAATTTAGACAAAGGGGCTACGAGCCCTGAAACGTTTGAATTTATGTGACACTTTTTCATAAGATTTTTCATATTGGAATGCCGCTGTTTTTTGTCTATATTTTATATATATATATATATATATATATATATATATACATACACACACACACACATAAAACTCAGAAGCACTCGGAGGAGTGCAGTAGTCAAACTGTATTCATATTTTACAGCAAGAAACCAAAGTTTCTGGCTGTAACGCCCCCTTTGTTCACAAAATGTTGGTAATATGAATAAACTTTGTTGACCACTCCAAGCCTCCGAGTGCCGCTGATTTTTTTCTTGTATGCTAAATTCATACAGAGGGGCACTGGAGCAGTCATTTGGATACAGTAAAGTGTTGGGCTTTATCTGCTATATATATATCTCAATAAATAAAATATACTTACCTGATTGTCTACTGGAAAGATTGGTATTGAAA
This sequence comes from Pseudophryne corroboree, assembly GCF_028390025.1. Classification (NCBI taxonomy): domain Eukaryota; kingdom Metazoa; phylum Chordata; class Amphibia; order Anura; family Myobatrachidae; genus Pseudophryne; species Pseudophryne corroboree. Next base: position 545,224,215 of record NC_086446.1, on the reverse strand, counting down.
GTTTGAGGACAGATAAGTAGCATTATCACCAGAGGATCTCCCAGCAGCTTCAGAAGAGTCCAAATTAACATGGAAGGAATGCAGCCACCTCTGAACCCCAGGAGGACAAGCGTCGTAGTGGAGTACTATTATATCAGACTGTGTCACGAGGATATGGCTAACTTCCTCTAAAGTGGTTGTTACTCCCTAGCGTCAAAGTCCTGTAAGGTTCGGCCAATGGCCTAAATACTAGACCTCCCAGCAGAAAAACCTTTAGCACCAGTACAGAGAAAAAAAAACAGTTCCCCTGGCTGTCCAGCATTTAACCCAGCATTCCAGAGCCAATGCCTTGCCATTTACACCGCAAAACTAATCCACAGTAGGCAGTGAGTAAGGATTCAGTCACAGCAACACAAAAGGAGAGGAAGTGAATGATACAGATGTGTTACGGTTGGACAATTGCCCCACACAGAGCCGGATTAAGGGGGGGGGGGATCCCGGGGCCCCCCTTCCCAAAAGGGCCCCCTGCTACACCACAGATCGGATCTCTCTTCCGATCCGATCTGTGGTGTTGTGCTCACGTCCGCACTGCAGCAGCGGCCGTACAAACAGGACAGCTGAGCGACGGCTCAGCTGTCCAATAACGTATGAGTGAAGTAGGCTGCCCCAATGGCTGAGCGGCAGGCTGCTTCATTCATACATGATTGGAGAGCTGAGCCGTCGCTCTGCTGTCTGTGCGGTTGGCAGGGACGGGAGCGCAGTTCATTCACTGGATGGTATGTAAGCGACCCCCCCCGTCCTCCGTCCTCCTCCTCCTCCTCCTCCTCTCTTGAATAGGGGCCCCACTGTTTTAAGTACCCCGGGCCCCCCAGCAACTTAATCCGGCTCTGGCCCCACACCATATAAGCTCTCCACATCCAAATAGACCTCAATGCCGAAAATTCCCTTAATGTCTGGTAATGTGAATTTAAGATGGGCATGCACTATACAATTATCTGGTAGATTATCTGACAGATCTGTCTGGTTTGCAAATATGGTAATGGATGAGAGCAAATGACAATTGACTATTTGCTCCCAACCACTGGAAAATGTGCAAAACCTGTAAATCAGGCAAATTGGTTAAATTGTGGATTTAAACTATTTATATAAACAACAGTTTTGTCAGTTGTACTGGAAATCAATTATTGTTGTGCAGTATATCTTATTCTTTCAAACCATTGTTTTTCTTTTTCTCTAGCATCCATAAGGGATATTGGGGACAGATTAGTACAATGGGTATAGACGGGTCCAAAGGAGCCAGTGCACTTTAAATTTCTTCAACTGGGTGTGCTGGCTCCTCCCCTCTATGTCTCCTCCTACAGCTCAGTTTAGAAAAAAGTGCCCTCAGGAGAGGATGCACACTCTGCAAGCTCCAGAGTTTTTCTTCAATTTCTTTTCAAGTTTTATTTCTTTCGGTATGGTGTTTGGGCAACAGCATACCTGCACCGTGGGAGTTAGGGGGGATACGGTCACCGGCTTCTTGAGGTGCAGAACACTTCCCCGCTGCAGGACCACCGTCCTGAGGGGCTGTTTGTTCAGCGGGGCATGGCGTCTTGGCTGTCGCAGCCGAAGCATGCCGCACACCCCTAACGCTGCCTGAAGGTGATCATCGGTGGGGTCCCTGCTAGGGGGGGTCCCCTGGTTCACTGTGTGGCAGAAGCGCGGGTGAGGCATATGGGTCCCTCCTGTGGGGGACCCGCTGTAGCCTCTGCATGAGACTGGCTAATAAAAACGTTGTACCAAGAATTTATGTGAGGCTACAAACACTTAGGAGACATGGCCAGTATAAATATTCAAAAGTAGCTCTGGTGCCATGGCGGGGGATGGAGCTACACAAGAGTGGGCTCAGCAGCATTTTGGCACCTTCCTCTGCATAGCAGCAGCAGCCTCACAGCTCCTCCATATCAGAACCAGGATCGCTGGTACTGGGTGTAGAAGGGGAGAGCCGCTATATTTGTGCACAAGTAACATCCCTCTGAGGGATTTCTCATATTACAGTCTCACTGTTGTTTGCACAAAAAACGCTGACAGCCTCACTGGGGCTGCACAGCGCTGGGTGCACTAGGGGTCCTCTCTCCTGTGTCTCCTCTCACATGCTATAGGGCAGACTTGTGTGTGTGTGTGTGTGTGTGTGTGTGTACATATATATATATATATATATATATATATACGAAATCTCAACAGCGGCACACAGGACACGATCACAGTGTCATTTAGATGAATATTAACGTTTCAAACCTTTAATGGTTTTTCGTCAGGAACGGTAATCTGCCCGAAGCATGGTGCACTAATTGGGGTTCTCGGTCACTGTACTAAGAAAACGACACAAACCCCGCCATAAAAAACTCATGTCGACCTTTTGACCTGTCGACCCAGACCATATCGACCTAAAGACCCTGTCGACCTAGAGACCCTGTCGACCTAGTTACTGTTGACCTGTAGTGGTCGACCTATCCACTGTCGACCTAGTTACTATCTACCTTCCATACCACACCCCTGCTGCAGTGTCCACAGGTTTAAAGAGCCCCAAGGCTGAGTACCTTCCCACCACAACATGTTACAAAAGGAAACCAAATAGGTGGTGAGATCACAGGGTAGATAACCCAGTATAATCCGCCACTGTTCACATATAGGTTTCAAGAGATGCTTTAACATGAACTAATAGCCTTTATATAAGCCTATTTTCTATTTTAAGGTTACTGGTCCTATAGATGAGATGGCAAACTGCAGCAACTTTTGCCATACACACACACACACGCACACACACACACACACACACACACACACACACACACACACACACACGCACACACACACACACACACGCACACAAGGGTGAAAAAAAGAGGCATTGGAGCATTTACAATATGTGGTCAGTAACAGCATCATCACTCACAATACTAAACATGGATAAACAGTACATAACACATACATGATCACTAATAAAGTCATGTAGGCAGAGCCATCTTCCCCTCACCTCCCGGGATGGTGTTTCTTGGGAGGCGGGTAGAGCATGATGCACAGCTGCTCTGATTGTGAATTCCCACAATCAGAGGAGCCATTCAGCGTTCTTTACCTGTTCCCTAGACTGCAGCCAGACAGTGAATGGCTGTCAGCATGATAATTGATGGATGGCTGAAGGTATCCACCAGAGAGCTGACAGTCATTCACTGTATGGATACAAATGGACAGACAGCACGGGCTGCAGGAGGGGAAAATTATGATTTTTTTTCATTTATTCCCGTGAATAGGTGGATAGGGACCCCAGTACATTACATTGCCTGGGGCCTACAATGCTATTAAGACGGCCCTGCCTATAGGCCATGAAATGCAGTCTCTAATGCTGCCAAATTACCTGTAATATGTCACACCTTCACATCATTATTTCACTGTCTGAGACCGTATAAAATTTCCATGACATGGTGTACTTTTGTGTATCATAAAACAGTACATTTATTATACCAACTTTTAAAGCTCTGCAAGTCATTATTTCAGGGGATTTCTGCTATGAATGACCAGGAAAATGTCAACTGGAATCACCATTCTCTCCAATATGTTTGCATTGTATCTCACATGACCAATACCCTACAGCAGTGGTTCCCAAACTTTTTTTAATCATGGCACCCAGGAGTGTTAGAATTTTTTTGCGGCAACCCTAGGTCAAAAGTTTCTTATTGAGAAATTCAGATAAAATATTACATTTAGTAGATTGTATTTATATTTCATCCTTAGGTTCAGTTATGTGGTGAGGGACATGATTCACTTCTGTTTGTATACATATTTTATCATTGGAAGCCACAAGCACTGGTTTGCCTACATTGACCGCAAATAATTTGAATTGGTCCTGAACCACCAAGTCAGGGCACCCTTGCAAGTACACTGAGGCACCCCAGGGTGCCACGGCACACAGTTTGAGAACCACTGCCCTAGAGGCTTCATCAACTGCTGAGTAATATTTATTGATGATTAATAGTCAAAGTAGCTAGGAAACAACACAATCTTTTTTAAAATATATTTACAACTGATGCATGCCTAGTGCCATGTCCCAAACTCATTATCGGTAGTATTCAAGGTGTAGATGAGGCCATGTGAGATGGCCAAAGCTACAGTAATTCACCATTCACTCGCCATTAGCTGGATGCTGTGACTGGGCTTCCCCTTTCCTAGACCCACACCGTCAGTGGCGTAAGTTCGCCACAGTTGCCCGGAGACATGATAAATGTTGATGCCCCCCCTACATACTGTATACACACACACCCTTCATATGTAGCTATCCGGCATTCATGTTGAACAGTAGTAGCGTGCTCAGGTGCCTTTCCCAATAGTAATATAGATACACATACAAAGTGGACGGCACTCCAAGTCAGTCATCACAATAAAATAGACACCAGCATACCTTTATAGCACACCTACAGTACTCCCTCACCCACCAGCGTGTCACAATGTAGATGCTTTGGCACAGTGGTGTGCCGATATACAGTATATATATATAAAAAACACACAAACACCTCTTTCACTTAAACACACACACAAACGCCACTTTCACTTAAACACACACACAAACGCCCCTTTCACTTAAACACACACACGCCTCACTTACACTCACGCCTCTAACTTACACACGCCTCCTTAGCTTAAACAAACACACATGCCTCCTTCGCTTAAACACACACACCTCCTTTGCTTAAACACACACACTCCTCACTTACACACACGCCTCTCACTTACACATGCTTCCTTTACTTAAACTCACACACACACGCCTCCTTCTTTTAAACTCACACACACACATGCTTCCTTCACTTAAACACACAAACATGCCTCTTTCACTTACACACACACACACACACACACACACACACACATACACACACACACAAATGCCTCTTTCACTTAAACACACATATGCCTTTCTCACACATACACACACGTCTCCCTTAAACGCACACACGCCTCTTTCACTTGAAAACACACACAAACAAAAACAAACACATGCTTCCTTCACTTACACACACATACACACACACACACACACACACACACACACACACACACACACACACCTCACTTAAACATGCATACATAAAACACAGTGCTGCCAACATTTATTAAAGACCCCCCAGCACCCCTCCCCTTTACAACTACACACACCTCCACAGTGCAGCTTGAGGCAAGTGCTGCCACTGCCTACCTGCTGCTATCAGCCCAACGGAGGAACAGAGAGCTTCACTCGGCCAGATCATGTGGAAGGGCCTGGCAGGAGCTGCGTTCTGGAGCTCCCCCTAGCTGTAGCCACAGCCAGCTCTCTGTATATACTAGGAGGCAGCTTCCGTGTCACTGACACGAAAGGTCCTCGCAGCAAACGATCTTCACGGCCAGGCAGCTGGAGACAATGGAGGAGATCTGCCCCCTTTAGGTCAGGAGTCCGGCGGCAGCCGACTCCACTGCCTCCTAGAGTTCCGCCCATGCACACCGTAAGCGAAACAATTTAGACAAAGGGGCTACGAGCCCAGAAACGTTGGAATTTATGTGACACTTTTTCATAAGATTTTTCATATTGGAATGCCGCTGTTTTTTGTCTATATTTTATATATATATATATATATATATATACACATACACGCACAGAGATGGAACTACCGCCAGTGCAACCAGTGCGTTGCACTGGGGCCCGCCTCAGTCCATGGGCCCAAAGCATGTAATGAGTCAAACTGACTCATTACATGCCGCTGTGTGCTGCGGGCAACCGCTGCCCGCAGCACACAGCCGCCCGGACAGGAGAGGAGCAGCGGTACGGGGGAGAAGAAGGAGGAGGGCGGTGGAGGAGGGAGCCGCAGCAGCGCTTTGTTACTGGTGGAGGCGCTGCTGCTGGCCCTCTGCTTCACTATAGGCTGTCTTCCGAGAACAGCCTATAGTGAAGCAGAGGGGCAGCAGCGCCTCCACCAATAACACAGTGCTGCTGCGGCTCCCTCCTCCACCTCCCTCCTCCACCTTCTCTCCTGCCCGGGAATCGTGAGCGACCAGAAGCTGCACCGAGGAGCCTGAGCCAGCGGAGAGGGTAAGTATAATTCTTTCTTTCTTTCTTTCTTTCTTTCTTTCTTTCTTTCTTTCTTTCTTTCTTTCTTTCTTTCTTTCTTTCTTTCTTTCTTTCTTATCTCTCTTTCTTTCTACAAAAAGGGGGACTGTCTGCCACAATGTGTAAAAAGGGGGAATCTGCTTGCCGCAATGTGTAAAAAGGGGGAATCTGCCGCAATGTGTAAAAAGGGGGAATCTGCTTGGCACAATGTGTAAAAAGGGGGAATCTGCTTGCCGCAATGTGTAAAAAGGGGGAATCTGCCTGCCGTAATGTGTAAAAAGGGGGAATCTGCCTGCCGCAATGTGTAAAAAAAGGGAATCTGCTTGCCACAATGTGTAAAAAGGGGGAATCTGCTTGCCACAATGTGTAAAAAGGGGGAATCTGCTTGCCGCAATGTGTAAAAAGGGGGAATCTGCCTGACGCAATGTGTAAAAAGGGGGAATCTGCTTGCCGCAATGTGTAAAAAGGGGGAATCTGCTTGCCGCAATGTGTAAAAAGGGGGAATCTGCCTGCCGTAATGTGTAACAAGGGCACGCTGTCTGCCGTAATGTGTAACAAGGGTACGCTGTCTGCCATAATGTGTAAAATGGGGGCGCTGTCTGCCGTTATGTGTAAAAAGGGCACGTTGTCTGTCGCTATGTGTAACAAGGGCACGCTGTCTGCAGCTATGTGTAAAAAGTGTACGCTGTCTGCCGCTATGTTTAACAAGGGCACGCTGTCTGCCGTTATGTGTAAAAAGTGTACGCTGTCTGCTGCTATGTGTAACAAGGGCACTCTGTCTGCCGTTATGTGTAAAAAGGGTACGCAGTCTGCCGCTATGTGTAACAAGGGCACGCTGTCTGCCGTTATGTGTAAAAATGGCACGCTGTCTGCCGTTATGTGTAAAAAGTGCACGCTGTCTGCCGCTATGTGTAAAAAGGGCACGCTGTCTGCCGTTATGTGTAAAAAGGGGAACGCTGTCTGCCGTAATGTGTAAAAAGGGGACGCTGTCTGCCGTAATGTGTAAAAAGAGGAATCTGTCCGCCGTAAGGTGTAAGAGAGTCTCTACCTGGTGTAGTGGTGCTACTGTGCGGCGTAATTTAAATAATGGAGACTACTGTGCACCGTTTTATGAATTGGTATTATTTTGTGGCCACACCCCTTCCCCACGAAGCCACGCCACTATGTATTTTTGCGCGCGCCTACGGCGCGCACTGCCCCTGTTTTGCATGCAGGGGCGGGGCTCCGATGCCGTTTCTTGCACACAGTGCTAAAATGTCTAGTTACGGCACTGTTCCTAGGTATCCATTTCTCTGGCCCTGAGCAGGTCCCCCTCACCAGATCCTCTCCAGGGGTGAGGGGGTTGACTTGGATGGGATGGGGGGCCCAAAGCATTTTGTCGCACCTGGGCCCACCGCTCGCTAGTTTCGCCACTGTACACGCACACACATAAAACTCAGAAGCACTCGGAGGAGTGAAGTAGTCAAACTGTATTCATATTTTACAGCAAGAAACCAACGTTTCTGGCTGTAACGCCCCCTTTGTTCACAAAATGTTGGTAATATGAATAAACTTTATTGACCACTCCAAGCCTCCGAGTGCCGCTGATTTTTTTCTTGTATGCTAAATTCATACAGAGGGGCACTGGAGCAGTCATTTGGATACAGTAAAGTGTTGGGCTTTATCTGTTATATATATCTCAATAAATAAAATATACTTACCTGATTGTCTACTGGAAAGATTGGTATTGAAAGTTTGAAGACAGATAAGTAGCATTATCACCAGAGGATCTCCCAGCAGCTTCAGAAGAGTCCCAATTAACATGGAAGGAATGCAGCCCTCTGAACCCCAGGAGGACAAGCGTCGTAGTGGAGTACTATTATATCAGACTGTGTCACGAGGATATGGCTAACTTCCTCTAAAGTGGTTGTTACTCCCTAGCGTCAAAGTCCTGTAAGGTTCGGCCAATGGCCTAAATACTAGACCTCCCAGCAAAAAAACCTTTAGCACCAGTACAGAGAAAAAAAAACAGTTCCCCTGGCTGTCCAGCATTTAACCCAGCATTCCAGAGCCAATGCCTTGCCATCTACACCGCAAAACTAATCCACAGTAGGCAGTGAGTAAGGATTCAGTCACAGCAACACAAAAGGAGAGGAAGTGAATGATACAGATGTGTTACGGTTGGACAATTGCCCCACACAGAGCCGGATTAGGGGGGGGGGGGGGGTCCCGGGGATACGTACCCCCGGGCCCCCCTTCCCAAAAGGGCCCCCTGCCACACCACAGATCGGATCTCTCTTCCGATCCGATCTGTGGTGTTGTGCTCCCATCCGCACTGCAGCGGCGGCCGTACAAACAGGACAGCTGAGCGACGGCTCAGCTGTCGAATAACGTATGAGCGAAGTAGGCTGCCCCTATGGCTGAGCGGCAGGCTGCTTCATTCATACATGATTGGAGAGCTGAGCAGTCGCTCTGCTGTCTGTGCGGTTGGCGGGGACGGGAGCGCAGTTCGTTCACTGGATGGTATGTGAGCGACCCCCCCCCGTCCTCCGTCCTCCTCCTCCTCCTCCTCCTCCTCTCTTGAATAGGGGCCCCACTGTTTTAAGTACCCCCAGCAACTTAATCCGGCTCTGGCCCCACACCATATAAGCTCTCCACATCCAAACAATAGATCTCAATGCCGAAAATTCCCTTAATGTCTGGTAATGTGAATTTAAGATGGGCATGCACTATACAATTATCTGGTAGATTATCTGACAGATCTGTCTGGTTTGCAAATCTGGTAATGGATGAGAGCAAATGACAATTGACTATTTGCTCCCAACCACTGGAAAATGTGCAAAACCTGTAAATCAGGCAAATTGGTTAAATTGTGGATTTAAACTATTTATATAAACAACAGTTTTGTCAGTTGTACTGGAAATCAATTATTGTTGTGCAGTATATCTTATTCTTTCAAACCATTGTTTTTCTTTTTCTCTAGCATCCATAAGGGATATTGGGGACAGATTAGTACAATGGGTATAGACGGGTCCAAAGGAGCCAGTGCACTTTAAATTTCTTCAACTGGGTGTGCTGGCTCCTCCCCTCTATGTCTCCTCCTACAGCTCAGTTTAGAAAAAAGTGCCCTCAGGAGAGGATGCACACTCTGCAAGCTCCAGAGTTTTTCTTCAATTTCTTTTCAAGTTTTATTTCTTTCGGTATGGTGTTTGGGCAACAGCATACCTGCACCGTGGGAGTTAGGGGGGATACGGTCACCGGCTTCTTGAGGTGCAGAACACTTCCCCGCTGCAGGACCACCGTCCTGAGGGGCTGTTTGTTCAGCGGGGCATGGCGTCTTGGCTGTCGCAGCCGAAGCATGCCGCACACCCCTAACGCTGCCTGAAGGTAATCATCGGTGGGGTCCCTGCTAGGGGGGGTCCCCTGGTTCACTGTGTGGCAGAAGCGCGGGTGAGGCGTATGGGTCCCTCCTGTGGGGAACCGCTGTAGCCTCTGCATGAGACTGGCTAATAAAAACGTTGTACCAAGCATTTATGTGAGGCTACAAACACTTAGGAGACATGGCCAGTATAAATATTCAAAAGTAGCTCTGGTGCCATGGCGGGGGATGGAGCTACACAAGAGTGGGCTCAGCGGCATTTTGGCACCTTCCTCTGCATAGCAGCAGCAGCCTCACAGCTCCTCCATATCAGAACCTGGATCGCTGGTACTGGGTGCAGAAGGGGAGAGCCGCTATATTTGTGCACACGTAACATCCCTCTGAGGGATTTCTCATATTACAGTCTCACTGTTGTTTGCACAAAAAACGCTGACAGCCTCACTGGGGCTGCACAGCGCTGGGTGCACTAGGGGTCCTCTCTCCTGTGTCTCCTCTCACATGCTATAGGGCAGACTTGTGTGTGTGTGTGTGTGTGTGTGTGTGTGTGTATATATATATATATATATATATATATATACATACATATATATATATATATACGAAATCTCAACAGCGGCACACAGGACATGATCACAGCGTCATTTAGATGAATATCAACGTTTCAAACCTTTAATGGTTTTTCGTCAGGATACATGTATCCTGACGAAAAACCATTAAAGGTTTGAAACGTTGATATTCATCTAAATGACGCTGTGATCGTGTCCTGTGTGCCGCTGTTGAGATTTCGTATTTACTGCTGCCATGCAGTTATGAGGGCACCGGACCAAGCTGTTTGACTTTCTATGGGAGTGCCGATTCTTTGTGCTGCTATATATATACAGTGGGGATTGAAAGTTTGGGCACCCCAGGCAAAAATTCCTTTTAATGTGCAAAAAGAAGCCAAGGAAAGATGGAAAAATCTCCAAAAGACATCAAATTACAGATTAGACATTCTTATAACATGTCAAAAAAAGTTTGATTTTATTTCCATCATTTACACTTTCAAAAGAACAGAAAACAAAAAATGGCGTCTGCAAAAGTTTGGGCACCCTGCAGAGTTAATACCTTGTACTGCCCCCTTTGGCAAGTATCACAGCTTGTAAACGCTTTTTGTAGCCAGCTAAGAGTCTTTCAATTCTTGTTTGAGATATCCTCGTCCATTCTTCCTTACAAAAGTCTTCCATTTCTTTGAGATTCCTGGGCTGTCTGTGATGCACTGCTCTTTTAAGGTTTATCCATAGATTTTCAATTATGTTGAGGTCAGGAGATTGTGAAGGCCATGGCAAAATCTTCAGTTTACGCCTCTTGATGTAATCCACAGTGGATTTTGAGGTGTGTTTAGGATCATTATCCATTTGTAGAAGCCAGCCTCTCTTTAACTTCAGCTTTTTCACAGATGGCATCAAGTTAGCGTCCAAAATTTGCTGGAATCTAATTGAATCCATTTTTCCTTCTACTCGTGAAATGTTCCCTGTGCCACTGGCTGCAATACAACCCCAAAGCATGATTGATCCACCCCCATGCTTAACAGTTGAACAGAGGTTCTTTTCATTAAATTCTGTGCCCTTCCTTCTCCAAACGTACCTTTGCTCATTGCGGCCAAAAAGTTCTATTTTAACCTCATCGGTCCACAGAACTTTATTCCAAAATGCATCAGGCTTGTCTATATGTTTATTTGCAAACTTCAAATGCTGATTTTTGTGGTGAGGACGTAGAAGAGGTTTTCTTCTGATGACTCTTCCATGAAGACCATATTTGTACAAGTATCTCTTTATAGTGGAATAATGTACCACAACTCCAGTGTCTGCCAGATCTTCCTGGAGGGATCGTGCAGTCAAACGTGGATTTTGACTTGTTTTTCTCATAATCCTGCGAGCTGTTCTGTCTGATATTTTTTCTTGGTCTTCCAGATCTTGCTTTAACTTCCACTGTTCCTGATGACTGCCATTTCTTAATTACATTCTGAACAGAGGATATGGGCATCTGATAACGCTTTGCTATCTTCTTATAGCCTTCTCCTGCTTTGTGAGCGTCAACTATTCTCAGTTTCAGTGTTCTATACAACTGCTTAGAGGAACCCATGGTGCTGATTGTTGGAGCAAGGTCAGATGAGTCTGGGCTTTTAAAACCTTTGAGACTGACATCACCTGGTCTTTCCAGACGATGATTGAGAACAATCCATGACACTGCCAGGTCTCAGCTGTCCAAAGGGGGCAGTACAAGGTATTAACTCTGCAGGGTGCCCAAACTTTTGCAGACGCCATTTTTTGTTTTCTGTTCTTTTGAAAGTGTAAATGATGGAAATAAAATCAAACTTTTTTTGACATGTTATAAGAATGTCTAATCTGTAATTTGATGCCTTTTGGAGATTTTTCCATCTTTCCTTGGCTTCTTTTTGCACATTAAAATGAATTTTTGCCTGGGGTGCCCAAACTTTCAATCCCCACTGTATATATATATATATTTATTTATTTATTTTATAAGACTGTTTTGTGAGTGTATTCTTACTGTTTTCTGCTTCAGTATGGTTAAAAAGAAGTTATGCAGTGTTTGTAATGCTAGATTCTCACCTAGTTCGTCTTGACTCCATATCATGTGAGCAGTGTAGTCAGCCATCTCTGAATGCTGATAACAATGTGGGGAAGAGTCCAGAGCCCTCCTGGTTGGGGGCTATCAAAAGTATAATGTCTGATATGTCATCTCAGCTCACTGCAAATGCAAATAAGACTTAGGAACTGAAACAAGCAGTGGCAAGTCTAACTGCTAAACATCCCCCTCTGTCTACTACAGGTGTACAAAAACGTGCTCTACCTGCACTCCTATCAGATACTGATGATGATATACAGGATGATGGAGATGATGTGGACCCCATATGTGGGGATTCCACCCCTACCCAGGGTATTGAACCCCTAATATTGGCTATTAGGGATGTGTTAAAGCTCCCCCTGGAGGATGCTACTACTCAGCAGTGATTTTTCCTCCAACAAGACAAACTGACAGTCACATTTCCTGATTCCAAGGAATTGGATGACTTATTTAAAATAGCCTGGAAGAATCCAGATTAGAAATATCAGGTGTCAAAACAGTTTTTGCATACATTCCCCTTTGCCCCTGAAGGCAGGAAATTCTGGGAAGAGTCTCCAGCAATGGACGTCTCAGTCTCTCGCCATTAAAAAAAGGCGGTACTCCCTGCTCTGGGCTCCTTTACGGTAAAGGACTCGGCAGATAGGAAAATTCAGACCACTCTGAAATCTATTTACATTGCTGCAGGTATTGCTCAAAGGCCGGTCATTGAAGGTTGCTGGATGACACATGCAATTCATTCCTGGGATAATCAAATTAAGGAAGGTCTTTCGTGTGATATGACCTTAGTTAATACTGTTACTTTCCTGAATCCAATTCAGGACACGGCAAGAGTCCTTTGTGACTCCCTTAAAGAGATTGGCAAAATTAATGCTAGAACCACGGCTATGGCTGTGTCTGCGCGCAGAGCTATATGGTTGCGTCAGTGGATTGCTGATGCTGACTCCAAACGTAATGTGGAATCTCTTCCCTTCACAGGTGAATGGCTCTTTGGAGGTGAATTGGACGCATGGATTTCCTAAGCTACTGCTGGGAAATCCACGTTTCTTCCTTTGGGGGGCTCTGCATGCTAGACGTACCTACCCGGGACTGTCTACTCAGTCCTTTTGGTCCTCCAGATTTCAATCTAGGGCCAGAGGAGCCTCCAACGCAGCTAGAGGCTCCCGAGGTAAACCTAAGAAACCAGCCGTTGCCGGATCTCAGGTCCAGAACACCAGTTCTGTTTCCGCAAAGACTTCAGCATGACGGTGCCCACCCACCCGAGGGAATCTCGTGGTGGGAGCTCGGTGACGTCACTACAGCCACATCTGGGACGGTTCCCGCCAAGATGCTTGGGTAAGGGACCTTATCTATCAGGGTTACAAGCTGGAGTTCAACGGTACTCCTCCTCAATGATTTTTCAAATCCAGCTTACCAGCTTTAGAAAATTTGCATGGTACGCTACTGCTGGCCATAAACAAGTTGGTCTAGTCCCAGGTCATTGTTCCAGTACCCCTTCTACAACAAGGACAAGGTTACTACTCCAGTCTGTTTGCAGTACCAAAACCAGACGGGTCTGTGAGACCCATTCTGTATCTAAAGTCCTTGAATCCTTACCTGAAGGTTTTCAAATTTAAGATTGAAATTTTTGAGAGCGGTGATCGCAGGCCTAGAACAACAGGAATTCCTAGTGTTCCTGGATATCAAGAACATGTACCTACATATCTTAATCTGGACTCCTCATCAGGCCTATCTGAGGTGTGCCCTGCTGAATGATCACTACCAGTTTCAGGCATTGCCCTTTGGCCTGTCTACAGCTCTGAGGGTGTTCATGAAGGTGATGGCGGAAAATATGTTTCAACTCAGGGTCCAGGGGGCCAATATAATTCCATACCTGGACGATCTCTTGATAAAGGCGAGCTCCAGGGAGCTTCTATTGCTTCATATAGATCGCACTATCCAACTTCTGTCACACCACGGGTGGATCCTCAATCTGCAGAAGTCCCACCTGGAACCGTCTCAACGGCTCCTGTTTCTGGGGATGCTACTGGACACTGTAGCTCAGAAAGTGTTCATCCCAGAGGAAAAAGTAAGAAAACTTCAAGAAATGGTTTGCATGATGCTCAGATCTGCTTGAGTCTCCATTCATCTTTGCATACAATTGTTGGGAAAGATGGTGGCCTCGTACGAGGCCCTTCAATTCGGAAAAGGTTTCATACCAGACCATTCCAATTGGTCATCCTAAACAAGTGGTCCGGTTCCCATCGTCAGATGCACCGGATTCGGCTGTCACCCCAGGCCAGTATCTCTCTCCTGTGGTGGTTACAGTCTTCCAACCTCCTGGAAGGTCGACGCTTTGGGATTCAGGATTGGATCCTCCTCACAACGGATGCAAGTCTGAGAGAATGGGGAGCTATCACCCATGGGGCGCAGTTCCAGGGCAGGTGGTCTGCCCAAGAGGCCCTACTTCCAATCAACATTGTGGAACTTCGGGCTATCTACAATGCTCTGATTCAGGCATCCCCTCTACTCTGGGATCAGGTGATCCAGGTGCAGTCAGAAAACGCTACTGCGGTGGCGTACATCAATCGACAAGGAGGGACAAAAAGCAGGGCCTGCATGCGAGAAGTGTCAAGAATACTCCTCTAGGCAGAAAGAAATGCAAGAGCGCTGTCCGCGATCTTCATTCTGGGGGGTGGACAACTGGGAAACGGGCTTCCTAAGTCGCCACGACTTCCATCCGGGGGAGAGGGGACTACACCTTCAGGTGTTTCAGCAAATCATCGACAGGTGGGGATGCCCACAGATCGACTTGATGGCCACTTGTCTCAACAAGAAGCTTCGCTGCTGTTGCTCACAAATCAGGGACCCTCAGGCTAGTGCAGTGGATGCGCTGACATCGCCTTGGCCTTGCCAGCGGGTCTACCTGTTTCCCCCGATTCCGCTGATCCCAAGGGTGCTCAAGCGGATTAGACATCAAAGAGTGGAAACAATCTTGAATGCCCCAAATTGTCCCCGAAGAATGTGGTACACGGCTCTTCTGGACATGTCCGCAGAGGACCCTTGGCCTCTACCGCTAAGAAGGGATCTTCTTCAACAAGGACCGTTCATCTACCTGGACTTACGGCAGCTTCATTTGACGGCATGGAAGTTGAGCGGAACATCCTAGCTCACAAAGGGCTTTCCAAAAAGGTCATTGCCACTATGGTGCAAGCCAGAAAAACTGTGACGTCAAAACACTATCATCATATCTGACGGAGATATGTCTCTTAGTGCGAGGAACGCACATATCCCTCTGCAGAATTCAACTTGGGAAGGTTCCTACGATTCCTGCAGGCTGGAGTGGATAAAGGCTTACGTCTGGGATCCATTAAGGTCCACATTTCATCTCTTTCCTTCTTCTTCCAGAAGAAGTTGGCTCTCTTACCAGAAGTTCAGACCTTCTTGCAAGGCGTGCTTCACATACAACCTCCATTCGTGCCGCCTATGGCACCTTGGGATCTGGATGTAGTGTTACGTTTTCTACAGTCCTCCTGGTTTGAACCTGTGATGACAGTAGAAGATAAGTACCTCACATGGAAATTGATGTTACTGGCCCTGGCTTCTGCTAGGCATGTCTCAGAATTGGGGGCCTTGTCATGCAAAAATCCGTACTTGGTCTTTTACGAGAACAGAGTGGAGCTCAGGACTAGATAGCATTTCCTGCCGAAGGTGGTCTCCGCGTTTCACTTGAATCAACCTATCATGATTCCTTCCAGTTCTGACACTTCTGCTCTTCCGGAGGCATTTGATGCTGTGCGAGCCTTGAAAATGTATATCACAAGGACGGCTCAGATCAGAAAGACGGATTCCTTGTTCGTGGTCTATGATGCGCAGAAAAAGGGTTGCCCTGCTTCTAAGCAGTCGATTGCTCGATGGATTAGGCTTACTATCCAACAGAGAGAAAGATTAATAGGGGCGCTCATAACATTTATACACCATAAATATCCAGGTTCTGTTACAACCAAAGAATCAAATAAATTTATAAAATAAATATTTATTGTTCAC
This sequence comes from Pseudophryne corroboree, assembly GCF_028390025.1. NCBI lineage: Eukaryota > Metazoa > Chordata > Amphibia > Anura > Myobatrachidae > Pseudophryne > Pseudophryne corroboree. The sequence goes on along the minus strand of NC_086446.1, from coordinate 545,208,115 downwards.
AATAATTCAATAGAAATACCACTTGATTAAAACAGATTCATGGATAATAATAATCGTATCTCACTGATTCACCACATAAAAACACACAAATTATGTGAGCTGTTCCGATAATTACTGTAACAATAAAACTCACTGAATGGCTGATAGAGAGTTCAGATGTAACTATATGTTCCACTCCTTATGAAACACTGTTGCCAAAACTGTTGAATAAAATTCATGAATAAGACACAGTTACTACACGTGTAGCCGCAGTATACTCTGTGATATAGAAACAGTTGAAATGGACGATTTCAAAAGAAGTAACCGGCATGTGATAGCAGTAGTATAGAAGTGTGGAAGACCATGGGGACGAGGTTTGCGCCCAGCTTCGCCAACCTATACATGGGCGCATTTGAAGACGTCCATGTGTGGGGGCGGGACTTGGGCGCGGACCTCATCTTCTATGGCCGTTACATAGATGATTTGTTTTTTATTTTGGATGGGGATCATTCACAGTTCACTAATTTCACTTCACTTCTCAACAATAATGCTTTTAATTTACAGTTCACAGGCACAGTTGATAGGAAGTTCATTTCCTTTCTTGATATTTCCATCTCCATATTGGATGACAACTTAGTAACCAAGACGATCAGGAAGGAAGTGGATAATTACAACTTCCTTCATTTTGAGAGCATGCATTTCAAGCCCTGGATGGAGAATATTCCATTAGGACAACTACGCAGATTGCTGCGCAATTGCAGTAATCAGGAGGATTTCAATATACAAGCTCTTGAACTTACAGGTGCACTGAGAGCTAGAGGTTACCCTTTAGACCTAATTAATTCCGCATTGGAAAAAGTTAATAAATTCGATCGGGCACAGCTCCTCAGTTATAAGGTTGGTAATACATCATTTAGAGAAGATTTACCCCATTTCTTTTCCAAATATAATAGTGCCTCTGGGAAGATAAAAAAGGTTCTGATTAATAATTTTCCCATTTTACTAACGGATAAAATTCTTAAACCAGTTATTGGCCTTTCTCCTTCCATCATTTTTAAAAAATCAGAGAACCTGACACAACATCTTGCTCCTAGTCTATTTGTTGACAAGAGAACAGTGGATAATAAGATGCAGAATCCATCGGCCTCCTGGCTTACAAGTAAACCCAATGGCTGTTATAGATGTGGTGCAGGGAACTGCATCACATGTTCTTATATTCAGAATAATTTACATATTTTTGAATCTATTCTGAGAGAGGAATTTGTGATCAAATCATTTATCAACTGCAACAGTGAATACATCATTTATATGTTAGTTTGCCCCTGTGGGCTTCAATATATAGGGAGAACCACACGCAAGCTCAAAGTCCGCTTTTTGGAACATAGACGTAACATCATAAAAGGTTTTTTGAACCATGCAGTCTCGAAGCATTTCTCTCATTTTCACAACAGAGATCCTAAAGGTCTAAAATGAATAGGCATTGAGACAATCAGTCCCACCCACTGGGGTGGAGACAGATTTGGCAGGCTTTGTCGTAGGGAGAATTTCTGGATACACCGGTTGAGGACACTTATTCCTGGTGGCCTCAACGAGTGTATCGAGATTGATCTGTGACGCGGTTCTTATAAACACCAGAATTCTCTTTCCGTCTCTCCCTCTCCTTCTTATTTTCATTTTTATTTTCATTTTTATTTTCATTTTATTTTTATTTTTATTTTTATTTTCAATTTTAATTTAATTTTCATTTATCTTCTAAATTTAGAATATATAGACTGCAAGCTGTAGTAGTGTTTCCATTACCTCATTTAGAATATTGAGATCCTTCAATACCTTACTGGGGTCTGCTTTACAGTAGCCCCCACTGTTATAAACAGATTATTATGTGTTAATCCTAGCACAATCCATTTGTAGTCATATGGGTATAATGATGGTAGAGTTCCTTGATACTATCATCATTGTCCTTATTGGCTGCACTTTGATATGTGCATATGTTTTCAAGAGAATTTAGAATAATCTTTAGAGTCTCATTGTGGGCCCCCTCTAGCAGTGCCCAACTTAGTAGGACTGTCATTAATATTATTTTTATGTTTTTAATGTTTTTTTATTTCAGTTTATTATCATTGAATTGTACTCTATAATATTGTGTATAAATACAGGTTGAGTCTCCCTTATCCAAAATGCTTGGGACCAGAGGTATTTTGGATATGGGATTTTTCCGTATTTTGGAATAATTGCATACCATAATGAGATATCATGGTGATGGGACCCAAGTCTAAGCACAGAATGCATTTATGTTACATATACACCTTATACACATAGCCTGAAGGTAATTTTAGCCAATATTTTTTATAACTTTGTACATTAAACAAAGTGTGTCTACATTCACACAATTCATTTATGTTTCATATACACCTTATACACACAGCCTGAAGGTCATTTAATACAATATTTTTAATAACTTTGTGTATTCAACAAAGTTTGTGTACATTGAGCCATCAAAAAACAGAGGTTTCACTATCTCACTCTCACTCAAAAAAGTCCGTATTTCGGAATATTCCGTATTTCGGAATATTTGGATATGGGATACTCAACCTGTATATTTTATTAGTTTTCAACTATTGATCATTTTTAAGATACATATATATGTTCCAGACACATCATTTTTTCTGATTTATATCTTATATTGACAATCCCCATAGATATACTCCTGATTTGTTGTCTCCCTTATATAAATATATTTTATTATTCAGGATTCTTTGCTATATACAAAAGTTTACAGTATTTATATTGTGTATCGTTAATTAAAGTTGGGAATAGTATTGGAATATGTAGACTTCATCTCCATTTATTTCATTATTAATTTTTTGTTTATGATGGTTCAATTATTCATCTTATTAGTCAGCTCCGCCATTGTTTTTTAGTATATATTATTTTAGGACCTCTGAAGCGTTTACACGTGGATAGAGAATTCCTTTTTCATATTTTTATTATTATATATATATTTTTTAGATAACCACCCCTCAAACAACCAAGGATGTCATGTATAAATGTTTGCTTATAATTGGTGCATTATCAAATAGATTAACTACACATGTATAGGCTTGATTGGGAGCCTTTTACATAATACACACTTTGGAAATAGGAGTCATCTTTGAAAAAGTCACGGGTCACGTGACGAAACGCGTCAGGACTCCTCCCCTTTTCTCACTGAACACCTTTACAATCTAGGACACAGTCATCTCTGTCTGAAATTTACCGGCCGTAGCAGCAAGCAAACCAGCACTTTATACGGAACCAAGCCGTGAGCTCTGTGCGGCAACCGAGGTCAGATTTAATCATCTTCCCTTCCGTTGACCACCGGCGGACGGTGCACGTCCAGGGAGTCTCGGAAGAGGCACACTCATACAGCCGGATTTGTGTGGCAGCCATCCCTCAATCAGTCGCACACCTGCTTTCTCCACAAATCCCTGCAGCATCAATTGGGTGAAGCAACCTCAGGGTAATTGAGCTCGCATGAGTGTGGTTCCGTACACTTACTAATATACGTTACGCACCCTCCAGTTTCACAACACATTGGGCAAGATCTGGACTCACCCGGGGACGCTCGGGTTCACCAGCCCATATGGAGAGGTAATCTTCCACACTTCTATACTACTGCTACCACATGCCGGTTACTTCTTTTGAAATCGTCCATTTCAACTGTTTCTATATCACAGAGTATACTGCGGCTACACGTGTAGTAACTGTGTCTTATTCATGAATTTTATTCAACAGTTTTGGCAACAGTGTTTCATAAGGAGTAGAACATATAGTTACATCTGAACTCTCTATCAGCCATTCAGTGAGCTTTATTGTTACAGTAATTATCGGAACAGCTCACATAATTTGTGTGTTTTTATGTGGTGAATCAGTGAGATACAATTATTATTATCCATGAATCTGTTTTAATCAAGTGGTATTTCTATTGAATTATTGTGAACAATAAATATTTATTTTATAAATTTATTTGATTCTTTGGTTGTAACAGAACCTGGATATTAATGGTGTATAAATGTTATGAGCGCCCCTATTAATCTTTCTCTCTGGTCTTGTTGGTAGGAGTATCACACAACTCCTTATAGTGGCGAACGTACCTTTTGCACCAGTAATTCCAGGTTTGTGTCATTAAGACTAACTTATTGAATAATTGTCAGACACAGGCGCAGCAAAAGATTTCTTCTTTTTTTCTGTTTGGTTACTATCCAACAGGCCTATGTGTCTGCAGCCTTACCGGTTCCACAGTCTCTGAAGGCCCACTCTACAAGATCAGTGGGCTCTTCCTGGGCGGCTGCATGTGGAGTCTCGGCCCTGCAACTATGTCGAGCTGCTACCTGGTCGGGGAAGAACACCTTTGTGAAATTCTACAAGTTTGATACCCTGACCAAAGAGGATACCCAGTTTGGGCAGGTGGTGCTGCAGATGTCTCACATTCCCGCCCATTCTGGAAGCTTTGGGACATCCCCATCATACTAATCTGTCCTCAGTTTCCCTTATGGATGCTAGAGAACATAGGATTTTAAATACCTACTGGTAAATCCTTTTCTCGTAGTCCATAAGGGATATTGGGCGCCCGCCTCTGTGCGGTGAATTTCTGCAGATTCTCTGTATGTGTTCCTGTTCAGCTGTTGCTGTTAATGTTGCCAGATGTTGCTGGCTAAGTTATATATTGGTGTGCTGGTGTGAAATTCTCACCACACTTTTTGTTATGTTCCTTCTCTCAAGTATGTCATTCTCCTTTGGCCACTGTTTACCTATAACTGAGCTGTAGGAGGAGGCATAGAGGCGAGGAGCCAGCACACCCAGTTGAAGAAATTTAAAGTGCACTGGCTCCTTTGGACCCATCTATACCCCATCGTACTAATCTGTCCCCAATATCCCTTATGGACTATGAGAAAAGGATTTACTGGTAGGTATTTAAAATCCTATTTTTAGTTTATGGGATGGCAGATGCTTACCGTAAAGATCTATTTCTATAGGGCTATGCTGTTGTCCCACAATGGGTAAGTGATTTAAGGAGAGCATACATTGTCTAAATAACTCAATAAAATAGTTACATAGAAATGTTAACAGACATCTGTGGTGATAGATAGATAGATAGATAGATAGATAGATAGATAGATAGATAGATAGATAGATAGATAGAAAGATAAGGTAATAGAAAGGCTGCACTCTAGAGTCTGCAAATGCAGTGAAAAATATACGTTATGGTAAGAACTTACCGTTGATAATGGTATTTCTCCTAAGTCTACAGGATCCACAGGATAACAATGGGATATGATGAAGCGACAGCAGATTTGCACAAATCGGTCAAAGCTTTTCAGGCCTACCAGCATGCAACGGGCCTGTCCAGATATCTTTCCTTGCTATATCCCTGCCTCCTTGCTCAGGCAAATTAGTTGTATTCCAAAGCTCAAGGCAGGAGCATCATAGATAGCCCTAATCAGGCGATAAGAACACACATGCACACCCTTCCGTACAAGAAGGAAGAGGTTAGTGAGTAAAAGGATCCTCAAATCAGGTGGGATCCCTGTGGATCCTGTGGACTTAGAAGAAATACCGTTATCAACAGTAAGTTCTTACCATAATGTATATTTCTCCGGCAGGGTCCACATGTTATCCACAGGATAACAATGGGATTTCCCAAAGCAATTTAGTGGTGGGGACACTCCTGATTGGACAGGAGAATCCTTCGCCCAACTTCAGCATCATGAGAGGCAAAGGTATCCAAGGCATAATGTCTAATGAATGTGTTAATGGAAGACCATGTGGCAGCCTTACATATCTGTTCTGCTGAAGCACCACATTGTGCTGCCCATGATGGACCTACCTTACGAGTAGAGTGAGCAGAGACATTAGCCGGAACAGGGATATCAGCCTGAGAATATGCTTCTGAAATAGTCATCCAAAGCCATCTCGCCAGTGTCTGCTTATCAGCAGGCCATCCTCTCTTGTGAAATCCGTAGAGAATGAAGACAGAATTTGTCTCTCTGATGGCACTGGTACGATCCACTTAGATCCTTAATGCACGGACCACGTCCAGCGATAGATCTCCTGTGTCACGATCCGGGTATCTGGACGCCATTATTTACCTTTCAGGTGTCTCCTAAGGCTGGCTCAGCGTCCTAGGCCCGGTTCCCAGCTATGTTGCTAGCATTCATATGTCATGTCTCATCTTTGCTGATCCATGGATATTGTCCTTCCAATGCCCGGGCGACTGGCATGGCGTCACCTGCCGGTGGGGACTTGGGCATCGTCTCCGTATTCTCAATGCATTACAGGGTATGTGGCACTCCTCATCTACTGCGGCCACGGCCGTCCATGCTGGAGGTTTGAGACGCAAGTCGGCGTTCTCTGTGTTCACCGCCGCCATTACAGAGGAATCTCCATGTGGTGTTACAAACAAGGTTTCCCTCCACTGGCCGGTATGGGCGCAGCCATCCTAGTTCCAGTCACATGATCCTGACCTCCAATCCATAGCTCCGCTGAAGTCTGCCTAATTGCTCATCCAATCCCTGCATACCTAAGGGTATAAGGGGATTGAGCCTGCACCAGGAAATCGTCAGTGCTTTGGTTGTCAAACCTTGTTTCCAGTCTCTCTCTCCTGTGGTTGTTTTCATTCCAGGTTTCCAGCTCCTGTTTCCAGTTACCACTAAGAGACCCGCACCAGCTTACCACCTTGCGGTGCAGCCTGACTCTGCAGTCTTCTGTGTTTGCTCCAGCTTCCAGCTACAGTTTCATCTGCTTCCAGCGGTCAGCTTCCAGCAGTGATCAGCTTCTTTAAAGAGCCGGTGCTTCTCCAGCGGTTACCTGCATACCATCGGTACCCGCAAACCATCGGTACCCGCACACCATCGGTTCCTGTATCCTCGCTCCCTAGCTTCATTCTACTATTTGGCTGGTTCCATCCAGCATCCACTCCATGGTCCAACACCTGGCTGGTTCCATCCAGCGTCCACAGCAGCTACCTCAACTACAGTGTTACTGGCTTCCAGTGATACATCTGCTGGTGTGTTCCTTGGCTACACTTAATACTACGGACGGGTCTGGTAAGGACATTCCATCTCTGGGACATTAAGAACTGTACCTACTGCTACCAGTACCCTGTGGCCATTGCCAAACCCATAGTTATCCAGGAACTGTTTTATCATATCTGCTGTATATCTTCATTCATTTATCACTGCTGTGAATACATGGAGTTCTGTTAATAAACTTTTATTGACTTTTAATCCTGATTGTCGTGGTCACGCCTTCGGGCAACCTTTCTACAGCTTACTCATATGTCCAGGGGTCTGATTAAACCTCCGAGGTTTAGCTTCACCTCAGCCCCTACAACTGAGGCTTCCTCCTGTCAGCTCAGGCCCTCAGTTGTGACAGTAAGCACTGACCATATGAATCCAGCCGGAGACCAGGATCAAGCGGCTAGGCCAATACAAGAACTGGCAGCCAGACTCGAACATCAGGAGGCTGCACAAGGCCACATCATCCGCTGTCTCCAGGATCTCTCTACTCGGCTGGATGGGATCCAAACGACCCTCCGTGGATCAGGGGCATTCGGTGCGTCCACCACAGTGACACCAGTTGTAACCCCACCCACCTTACCCATTTCTGCTCCACGTCTTCATCTTCCAGCGCCAGCAAAATTTGATGGATCTCCAAGATCTTGCAGGGGATTTCTCAATCAATGTGAAATACATTTCGAGCTACAACCTGGCAGTTTCCCTAGTGAACGCACTAAAATTGCTTATATTATTTCCCTCCTTAGTGGCTCAGCCCTTGATTGGGCATCACCTTTATGGGAGAAATCCGGCACCCTGTTGTCCTCATATACTGACTTTGTAACGACATTCAGGCGCATCTTCGACGAGCCAGGCCGTGTAACTTCAGCTTCTTCTGAGATTCTTCGTTTACGCCAAGGAACGCGTACTGTGGGACAGTACCTAATACAGTTCAGTTCAAGATCCTGGCATCCGAAATGGCACGGAACGACGAATGCTGCATTCTGGCATTGCTTATCTGAACGCATCAAGGACGAATTAGCTACCAGAGACTTGCCCTCTAAGTTGGATGAGCTAATATCTCTATGTACAAAAGTTGATCTACGGTTCAGAGAAAGAGCAACTGAGCGGGGAAGGTCATCTATCCCAAAATCTTCTGCTCCTCCTCCTCGTCAACCGTCTCCATCTAAAGATGAGCCCATGCAAATTGGTCGTTCCCGTCTATCTCCAGCTGAGCGTCGAAGACGTCTTTCTGGGTCCCTCGGTCTTTACTGTGCAGCTCCGTCTCATGCAATCAATGCCTGTCCCAAACGTCCGGGAAACTTCAAGTCCTAGCCCGCCAAGGAGAGGGCCGGCTAGGAGTAATGCTTTCCTCTCCATCTCCTCATGATTGTAATCTCCCAGTCTCGCTTCAAATTGCTCAACGTTATAGGAACGTCATTGCCCTCCTAGATTCCGGAGCAGCTGGGAATTTCATAACTGAAGCATATGTTAAACGGTGGTCCCTACCCACTGAGAGACTTTCCATGTCCATATCTTTGACTGCCGTGGATGGAAGTAAGATTTTTGATGCAGTTATTTCTTTAATAACTCTACCAGTTCGTCTGAGAGTAGGAGTTCTTCACTCAGAATTAATTTCTTTTCTAGTTATTCCAAGAGCCACACATCCAGTGGTTTTGGGCCTTCCATGGCTTCGTCTCCATAACCCATCGATTGACTGGACGACTACTCAAATCCTGGCATGGGGTACTTCCTGTACTGAGACCTGTTTGTCCAAAGTGCTTCCTGTATGTTCTTCCTCCTCCAAGTCGTTTGATGTTCCACCTCCTCCGTATCAAGATTACACGGACGTGTTCAGTAAAGCTTCTGCCGATATCCTTCCTCCTCATAGGGAATGGGACTGTCCAATCGATCTCATCCCGGGGAAGGTTCCACCTCGAGGCCGAACCTATCCGTTGTCTTTACCAGAAACGCATTCTATGGAAGAATATATTAAGGAGAATCTGGCGAAGGGTTTCATTCGACCTTCTTCCTCCCCAGCTGGCGCAGGTTTCTTCTTCGTTAAGAAGAAAGACGGTGGCCTGCGGCCATGCATCGGCTACAGAGGCTTGAACGACATCACTGTCAAGAACCGATATCCTTTACCCTTGATTACAGAACTCTTCGATCGAGTTAGCGGAGCAACCATCTTCACGAATTTAGATTTGAGGGGTGCCTACAACCTCATCCGGATCCGAGAGGTTGACGAGTGGAAGACCGCATTTAACACCCATGATGGACATTATGAGTACCTCGTCATGCCTTTCGGATTAAGTAATGCTCCGCTGTCTTCCAGCATTTCGTGAACGAGATCTTCAGAGACATCTTATATTGCCATGTCGTGGTTTATCTAGATGATATACTTATCTTTGCCAACAATCTGAAAGAACATCGTTTCTGGGTAAAGGAAGTTCTGTCCCGTCTCCGTGTCAATCATCTCTATTGCAAATTGGAGAAGTGTGTTTTTGAAGTTAAATCCATTCCGTTTCTAGGCTACATTGTGTCCGGTTCCGGACTAGAGATGGATCCTGAGAAACTACAAGCAATCCAGAATTGGCCGATACCTTTAAGCCTCAAAGGGGTCCAGAGATTTTTAGGTTTCGCCAATTATTACAGAAAGTTTATACGAGACTTTTCCACCATTGTGGCACCTATCACTGCGTTAACCAAGAAGGGTGCTAACCCGTCCAAGTGGTCTGAAGAAGCTATGCAAGCCTTTCATCTATTAAAGCAATGATTCATCTCTGCTCCGGTTTTGAAACAGCCCGACATCAACTCACCTTTCATCCTTGAGGTGGATGCCTCTTCCGTTGGAGTAGGGGCGGTGCTATCCCAGAGAGCTAAAGATGGTCATCTACATCCTTGCAGCTTCTTCTCCCGGAAGTTTTCTCCAGCCGAGCTCAACTATGCCATTGGCGATCAGGAGTTGCTGGCAATCAAACTCGCTCTGGAGGAGTGGAGATACCTGCTGGAGGGAGCTTCTCATTCTGTTACCATACTTACCGATCACAAGAATCTTTTGTATTTGAAAGGCGCACAATGTCTTAATCCTCGTCAGGCCAGATGGGCACTTTTCGTTTCTATGTTCGACTTTAAACTCCAGTTTTGTCCGGGCTCTCAGAATCGCAAGGCCGATGCCTTTTCCCGCTCTTGGGAGCAAGAAAATGAGTCGGAGTCTTCTGACAAGCATCCTATTATCAATCCGTTGGCATTCTCCACGGTAAGGATGGACTCTACGCCCCCACCAGGGAAAAGTTTTGTGAAGTCGGTGTTAAGGAAGAAGCTCATGCATTGGGCACATGCTTCCCGTTTTGCCGGACATACAGGCATTCAGAAAACCCTTGAGTTCATCTCTAGGTCTTATTGGTGGCCAACTCTGAAGAAGGACGTCATGGAGTTTATTGCTTCTTGCCCAAAGTGTGCCCAACACAAAGTATCCCGCCAGTCGCCTGCGGGGCAACTGGTTCCATTATCTGTTCCCCGTCGACCGTGGACCCATTTGTCGATGAACTTCGTCACAGACCTGCCTATGTGCAACAAGTTTAATACCATCTGGGTAGTGGTTGACCGGTTTACCAAGATGGCACATTTCATTCCCCTCACCGGTCTTCCGTCAGCTTCTAAGTTGGCTCAAGTATTCATTCAGGAAATCTTCCGACTACACAGTCTTCCCGAGGAGATCATCTCTGATAGAGGAGTACAATTCGTAGCCAAATTCTGGCGAAGTTTGTGTAAAGCCCTCCAAGTCAAATTAAAGTTCTCTACAGCTTACCATCCTCAGACCAATGGTCAAACTGAGAGGGTGAATCAGGACTTGGAGGCCTTCCTCCGCATCTATGTGTCTTCCTCTCAAGATGACTGGGTTCAACTTCTTCCCTGGGCCGAGTTCAGCCATAATAACCAATATCATTCCTCATCTTCTTCAACACCATTCTTCATCAACTACGGATTCCACCCTAAAGTTCCAGAATTCCAGCCGCTTCCAGTGACTTCTGTACCAGCAGTTGATATCACCTTGCGCCAGTTTTCAAACAACTGGAAAACTGTTCGAGCGGCCCTGCTCAAAGCATCATTTAGATACAAGAAGTTTGCAGATAAGAAGCGTACGGCAGTTCCTGCCCTCAAAGTGGGTGATCGTGTGTGGTTGTCTACAAAGAATTTGTGATTGAGAGTTCCAAGCATGAAGTTTGCGCCCCGTTACATCGGTCCTTTTCAAATTGAACAAGTTATCAATCCTGTTGCTTACAAACTCCAGTTACCCCCTTTCTTGAAAATTCCTAGGACATTCCATATTTCCCTTCTGAAACCGCTGATCCTGAATCGATTCCACTCTGCACTACCTTTGGCTCCTAAAGTCCAGACTCAACAGGGAGTTGAGTATGAAGTTGCCAAGATTCTGGAATCACGTTTCCGTTATGGTCAGTTACAATATCTTATTGATTGGAAGGGCTATGGCCCTGAGGAACGCTCTTGGACCAATGCTTCAGATGTCCATGCTCCTACCTTGGTCCGGAATTTCCACTCCAGATTTCCTCAGAAGCCTAAGAAGTGTCCTGGGGCCACTCCTAAAGGGGGGGGGGGGGTGTTGTCACGATCCGGGTATCTAGACGCCATTATTTACCTTTCAGGTGTCTCCTAAGGCTGGCTCAGCGTCCTAGGCCCGGTTCCCAGCTATGTTGCTAGCATTCATATGTCATGTCTCATCTTTGCTGATCCATGGATATTGTCCTTCCAATGCCCGGGCGACTGGCATGGCGTCACCTGCCGGCGGGGCCTCGGGCATCGTCTCCGTATTCTCAATGCATTACAGGGTATGTGGCACTCCTCATCTACTGCGGCCACGGCCATCCATGCTGGAGGTTTGAGACGCAAGTCGGCGTTCTCTGTGTTCACCGCCGCCATTACAGAGGACTCTCCATGTGGTGTTACAAACAGGATTTCCCTCCACTGGCCGGTATGGGCGCAGCCATCTTAGTTCCAGTCACATGATCCTGACCTCCAATCCATAGCTCCGCTGAAGTCTGCCTAATTGCTCATCCAATCCCTGCATACCTAAGGGTATAAGGGGATTGAGCCTGCACCAGGAAATCGTCAGTGCTTTGGTTGTCAAACCTTGTTTCCAGTCTCTCTCTCCTGTGGTTGTTTTCATTCCAGGTTTCCAGCTCCTGTTTCCAGTTACCACTAAGAGACCCGCACCAGCTTACCACCTTGCGGTGCAGCCTGACTCTGCAGTCTTCTGTGTTTGCTCCAGCTTCCAGCCACAGTTTCATCTGCTTCCAGCGGTCAGCTTCCAGCAGTGATCAGCTTCTTTAAAGAGCCGGTGCTTCTCCAGCGGTTACCTGCATACCATCGGTACCCGCAAACCATCGGTACCCGCACACCATCGGTTCCTGTATCCTCGCTCCCTAGCTTCATTCTACTATTTGGCTGGTTCCATCCAGCATCCACTCCATGTTCCAACACCTGGCTGGTTCCATCCAGCGTCCACAGCAGCTACCTCAACTACACTGTTACCGGCTTCCAGTGATACATCTGCTGGTGTGTTCCTTGGCTACACTTAATACTACGGACGGGTCTGGTAAGGACATTCCATCTCTGGGACATTAAGAACTGTACCTACTGCTACCAGTACCCTGTGGCCATTGCCAAACCCATAGTTATCCAGGAACTGTTTTATTATATCTGCTGTATATCTTCATTCATTTATCTCTGCTGTGAATACATGGAGTTCTGTTAATAAACTTTTATTGACTTTTAATCCTGGTTGTCATGGTCACGCCTTCGGGCAACCTTTCTACAGCTTACTCATATGTCCAGGGGTCTGATTAAACCTCCGAGGTTTAGCTTCACCTCAGCCCCTACAACTGAGGCTTCCTCCTGTCAGCTCAGGCCCTCAGTTGTGACATCCTGCAGAAAGGCCTGGTACCTGGAAAGCCGGGACTACAATTTCTTCATTAAGGTGGAATTTAGACACCACCTTGGGAAGATACCCAGATCTAGTTCTGAGAACTGCTTTATCTGGATAAAAAATCAGAAATGGAGAATGACATGATAATGCCCTTAAATCTGATACTCTTCTAGCTGACGCCATAGCCAGTAGAAAGAGAACTTTAGCTGTCAACCATTTAAGATCCACTTTATTAAGTAGTTCAAATGGGGCAACTTGAAGGGCTTTCAGGACTAGATTTAAGTCCCAAGGCACTGTAGGAGGAACAAAAGGAAGTTGAATGCACAGCATTCCTTGGAAAAAAGTACGCACCTCCTGTAAATTTTCTTTTGGAACCATACAGTCAATGCCGACACTTGCACTTTCAAGGAATCCACCTTCAAACCTTTATCCATTCCTGCCTGAAGGAATGCTAAGACCCTGGAAACTCTGAAAGACTTAGGGTCCATTTTTCGTTCACTGCACCAATGAATATAGGTTTGCCATATTCGGTGATAAATGCGAGCTGTTTCCTTGCTCTGAGCATAGTTTGAATTACCTGTTGTGAGAATCCTCTTGACTTCAGGATAGAGGTTTCAAGAGCCACGCCATCAAAGACCAGATCCAGATGTCTGTGATAACAAGGACCCTGCATCAGTAGATCTGGACGTTGAGAGAGCAGAAGTGGAACATCCATCGACATCCTCTGCAGATCTGTGTACCAATGTCTTCTGGGCCAAGCCGGAGCTATTAGTATCACGGCAGCTTTTCCTTGCTTTATCTTTCTCACCACCCTGGGTAATAGGGTGATTGGAGAAAACACATAAGCCAGATGAAAGTCCCATCTCACTGACAGGGCATCCACAAAGATCGCTCTGGGATCCTTTATTCTTGACCCGTATGCAAGAACTTTGTTGTTCAGACGAGACGCCATGAGATCTATCTCTGGCAAACCCCACTTGTCTACTAGATTCTGGAAGACCTCCGGGTGTAGAGACCATTCACTTGCCTGAATGGCATGTCGAATGAGAAAGTCCGCTTCCCAGTTTAGGACTCCCGGAATGAACACTGCGGACAAGGCTGGATGATGAATTTCTGCCCACTTTAGTATGTTACTTACCTCCTTCTTCGCTTTTCGGCTGCAAGTTCCTCCCTGATGGTTGAGGTACGCTAGCACCATTGCATTGTTCGAGCGGATCTGGACTGGTTTTCCCTGAAGAATGTCCTTTGCCTGAATCAGTGCCATGTATATGGCCCGAAGTTCCAATACGTTTATTGGCATGCAACTTTCTTCCCTGGTCCATTGCCCCTGAAAACACAACCTTCCTGACGCTGCTCCCCAACCCTGGAGACTGGCGTCTGTCATCAGAATTTCCCAATCTGATATCCAAAAGGGTCTCCCCTTGTCCAGATGGGATGTCTGTAGCCACCAGGCTAGTGACCATCTTCTATCATAAGAGACATGGTCTGTGTTTTTATCGTCTGATGCAACCCATTCCATTTGGCAAGAATCAGACGCTGCAGAAGCCTTGAGTGGAATTGTGTATACTCCGCCATGTTGAATGTTGACACCATCAAACCCATCACGTGCATTGCTGCGTGAATGGATAACTTTTGACTGTGTAACAAGTCCTGAATCCTTGACTGGACCTTTGATATCTTGTTCAGAGTTAAACCAACTCTCTGAAGACCTGAATCCAGTACAGCCCCCAAGTGAGTCATCTGTTTATGAGCCACCCGTGGTTCTGCAGACATGTTATTGTCTGCTGCAGATAACATAAGAGCAAATCCTGCATCTGTGCCAGGATTAAAAGATCATCGAGGTATGGAAAAATTCTTATGCTGGCAGAGATAAGCTGCCATCACCACCATTATCTTGGTAAATACTCTGGGAGCTGTGGCTAACCCAAAAGGTAGGGCCTTTAAGTGAAAATGCTGTTGTAGGATAGCGAATCTGTGATAGCACTGATGGGACAGTGCTATAGGAACATGTAGGTAAGCATCCTGTATATCCAGGGATACCATATAATCCCCTGGCTCCATGGCCAAAATGATGGAACGTAACGTCTCCATGTGAAACCGAGGTATACAAATGTATTTGTTCAGTACTTTGAGATTGAGAATGGGCCGAAAAAAAACATTTGGCTTCTGAACTAAAAACAGGTTGGAGTAAAAACACTGTCCTTTTTGTGCAGGAGGAACTGGAATGACTACTCTTGAGTGAAGCAATTTCTGAACTGCCTCTAACAAAGACCTGGCCTTCGTTGAGACGGGCTGGTACAAAAAAAAATTGAGGGTGCTTCTTGTAGGCAAAAGCATAACCTAGAGATACTGCTTCCTGCACACAAGCATCTGTTGTAGACTGCTGCCAGATCTGTGCATACTGAAGAAGTTGGCCCCCCACCCTGGGGTCCCCCAGGTGGAGGCCCGTGCCATCAGGCTGATGGTTTATTATCTGTCTTCCCAACCTGTCCTCTGGCAGCCCAATGCTTTTTAGTCTTACCAGACTTGTTGTATTGGGCCTGCTTGTCATCACTTTTTCCTTTAGCTTTTCCTTGAGACCGAAAGGCCCAAAAAGCCAGAACTTTAGGTTTGAAATTGTATGTGGAAGGAAACTTGACCTTCTTGGAGTATGCTTCTGACTCCAGAATATCTGTCAATTCTTTACCAAAAAGAATATCTCCAGAAAAAGGTAACGATTCCAAAACCTTCTTTGATTCTGAATCAGCATTCCACATACATAGCCAAACTGCTCTGCGAGCAGCTATTGTTAAAGCTGATGCCCTGGAAGCAATAGTACCCATAGCCAATGCTGCTTCTTCCAGGAACATTGCAGCCTGTTTTATGAGCTATATGGGATTTTTGCTCTCTAGAAAATATAGAAAAATCCCCCTTCAATGCATCAGCCCAGGTAGCCACTGCCTTTGCCATCCAAGCTGAAGCCATGGCTGGCCTTATGACTGCCCCAGACAGGGAAAAAATGTTTTTTAGAAAACCATCCACTCTCCTATCTGTGACATCATTTAATGATGTTGAAGGCAAAGGTAATGTAGATTTTCGCACTGATCGAATTACATGCGTATCTACTTTAGGTGCCACCTCCCTTTTTAAACAATCACCATCTGGAAGAGGATACTTGGAATTCCATTTCTTAGGAATTCCAAACTTCTTATTGGCGTAGCCCAAACCTCTTCCATAATTTCCGTCAGCTGATCTGACCCTGGAAACTCAGTCTTATCTGGGGACGTTTAAACACAGGTGCTTTGGATTTTAACACAGGCTCTGCTGAATCCTCTAAGGATATAATGGCTTTTGTTGCTTTAATTAACTCAGCTATATCCATTAAGCTGAGACCTTCCTCTTCATATGCCGAAGTAGAATTAATTGAGCTTTCATCTTCCGATGAATCCTCATCTGAATCATGTGTAGCCTGTGAGTGTGAAGATTTACTTACCACCGGTTTATCAGCTTGTTTCTTTTGAGAAGCTGCTTCTGAAAGTGTTACACCATAGGTGGGGAGCTGCATGTAAGGGTTAATAGTGTAACCTATCCCTGGTACAGGAGTTGGAGGAATTATCTGTTCAGCTATACTGGATAAAGGGGGTCATTCCGACCCATTAGTACGCAGTGGTTCTTTGCTGCGGTGCGAACAGATTGGAAATGCGCATGCGTGGCGGGTGCATTACGCACGTGCGACATCGCTTGGCAACTATCGTCGCCGGGCAACACTGCCGCCAGCGACAAATGTAATCGCAGTGCCGATCGCAAGAAGATGGACAGGCGGGAGGCGATACAGGGTGGATACTCACCGTTTCCAGCCATTTTCAGGGAGTGGTAAGAAGAATGCAGGCGTGTCCAGGCGAAAGGAGGGCAGATGTCTGACATCAGGACCGGGACCTTCATCGCTGGATCCGTTGCACTGGGTAAGTAGCTGCAGGGCTACTCTTGTTTTGAGTTAAACTTTTTTAGTATAGCAGGGCTGCACAAGCGTTTGCAGCCCTGCTATGCTAAAATACACTCCCCCATAGGCAGCGTCTAGTTGATCGTACGAGCAGCAAAAAGTTGCTATGTGCGATCAACTCAGAATGACCCCCAAAGTCTGTGCAAACATAGCCCAAGGTGGATCCATCTGCACCTGAATCTGCCTTGTATTTTTAATTAACCCCTGATGAAAGCTAAAACAATTTGCACACAAACCATCCTGAACCAGATCTTGAGAGGATAAAACAGTTTTGCAAGACAAATATGATATGAGTGTTGGTGTTGCTGTGAGTGTACCTTCCTCACCTATGCCGCTCTTAGACATGATAATCAACACTTCCACAGTGTACTACACAATTTGTGACTGTAATCACTTTAAATTTCTTAAAGTGATATACAATCCGACCCTACCCATGCACCAGCATTGAGGATCAGAATAAACAAACTGACAAAAATGTAGTAAAGTCAGCATTCACACTAGAAGTCAGTCACATGTTATACATTAGTATAATAAGCAATATGAGCATATCATCAACTACATTTTAAGTATGTAGGAGAACCTTGGCCCCCATTTATCAAGCCTTGGAGAGTGATAAATAGCTCCTACATACTTAACGTATTCAGACGCAATTGCAAAAAAAATAACACTAAATGTATACAGACTCATATGCAATAGGCACTTATCTAACTATTTGTACTTAAAAGGTAGATAGAGACTTTAGTGCTCTATAACCCGTACTCAGTAGAGTGGGATACAGGGAGACTCACCTCACTTCCAGGACCGATCAATACGTTAGTGAACGCTGAGTGGATCCAGATGCTACTAGTTTACACTGCCGCTCCATGAACCTATAGTGAACACACGCTCAGTGAACATGGACGCACCAGTTACACAGTCGCCTATGCTGCGACTGGGTCCCCTACATGTACAGCATCTGCGACGGAAGTGGGAAACAGTTCGTGCTGGGAGACTTGGAGGAAACTGATCATGAACCGGGGGAAGGGGTGACCAGGAGAGCGTCTGACTCCCCACTGCTGACATCAACGATAGGGATTGCGGCCTCATACTATTCCTAGAGCCTCTGATCCCTAAGGCCTAGTGCTGGTGCACCCGAGGTGGCAGCCGCGTCGGCGAATGTTTGGTGGTCTCCTCCCAAAACAGTGCAGCTGTGTCCGTACTCCCCTTCTAAACAGAACCGATGCCTTACCTTCTCCCCGTGCTCTGGCCACAGCCTGGTAACATCTGGTGGACCTGCTAGTATATCCAACACAGACACCCACCGAAACAGCACTGTACTCGTGGGTAAGCATTGTTGCGACCCGGCAGAGAGCTGTTGGAGCAACTCTTTCTAAGGTACGTATAAGACGCTGTTTAGAAAGCTCACTCAAAAAAATAGTAAGACTATAAAAATAAAATAAGAAAGCTTAGGGCTGCTAAAACCAGCAGCCGTCTGACCATGGTCCGGCTCCTGCCACACCAAACAAAAAACTGATTTGCCTGAGAAAGGAGGCGGGGATATATGGACGGACCCATTGCATGCTGAGAGGCCAGAAAAGCTTTGACCGATTGGTGCAATTCCGCTGTCGCTTCATCATATCCCATTGTTATCCTGTGAATAACCTGTGGACCCAGCCGCAGAAAGTTTTGTTTTATTCAACATGTTTCGGACGGATGCCCATCCTCAGGAATCAAAAGCTTAAGTGTACAGAACATAATATATACCCTTAATCACCCTCCTGATTGGCTGCACTTATGAGCCGCGCACCGACCTTGTGTCAGGAATATCCCCGTTGCACCGGGCAGTGATGTCATCAGTCAGCGGCAGCCCGGGCAGTGCAGCCAAATCACCATGGTAATCTGTGTAAATAACTATAACATTACTGCTTGCTAAAGTCAAGCAGAAGTTAAAAACATAGCTAATGTTACTTTTATGTAATCAGATACATAAGGGTTACTTTTTTGTAATCAGATACATAAGGGTCTGGCAGTCCCAGATGGAGGAAACACCTCCCAATGGGACTGTCTGTCCTGCAGGTGGCTGGCAGGTAGGAAGTCATTGCCAGTCACAGTGAAGCTACTGAGCCAGTGCAGTCACACAGACTGCAACTGGCTCAGCTGAGTTGACTGAAGTGGTGGATTTTACTTGGAGGGGGGGGGGGGCTGCAGTCTTGCAACCTTTATGTAAAATCCGCCACTATTTAGTCAAAAATTATTGGACAACCCCACGTTCAAGCACAATAGTGTGCTGCTGCAGCAGACATGTTCATGAAGGTATAAAACAGATAGAGGTGCACTGATTAGAACATTTACTAGAGAAATGGCTTGCTGAAAGAAGCTAAGCAAGTTTAAAAAGGGGATCATCGTAGGCTACGCAATGTCATGTTTCCAGGGCGGCTCTTAACCTAATTGAGAACCTCTGGGATGAATTGGAGTGACTGGTGCATTCTAAACCAACTTGACCTTCAGTGTCACAGTTGGTCACTGTACCTAAGGCGGAATGGCAAAACATACCACCAGCTGTTGTCCAGGAACTTGTAGACAGTTTGCCAAGAAGAGTGTCTGCATTAATCAATACACATGGTGGACCTACAAAGAACTAACGTCAATAAAATCTCAAACTATTTGTTGTCAGTGTCCACTCACTTGTCTACACAGTATGTATGTATAAATTAAAGTAAAAATTCTGAAACATTGACCTACAAACATGGGATCCAATGCTTTTTTTGTGTGTGTATCTCTCTCCCTCTCTCTATATACTGTATATATGCACGAGTATTAAGACAGCAGACATCAGTCAATCCATACCCTATGAGTTTATTTGATCTTATGTTTTTGAAGTGTGAACAGCCACAAACATATAGAAATCAGTGCTCTGTACCAAAAAAAAATAAAAAATAAAAATAAAAAGCCTTGTGTATGTTAGTATGGACGGCATAGGCAATAAATGTTGGTTTAAAGTCAAAGATACTCCCGCACCACATTTTAATTAATAACTATTTGTATAGGGAATATTAATGGCGTATTAATTTATGTTGACAAAACAAATGTTCCAACATAACGCACATATGCATGGTGCTGCTGGATGATTGTATATACATATACAAATTTTAGAGAGCGAAAAAAGTCAGTCAACTTAAGTAGCTGCACTCTTCCCCTTCCACAAGAGAATTAATACTTCTTTATTAATATGTTCTGTACTTTATTGGTATCATTGTAAAAATAAAGAAGTTACAATACCTGTATGTGATATAAATGTCTTTAATGTTATCACATATGATGTATTCTATGTCCCTTTATCTAGAAAGGGACATGTGAAAGTGACGTATAAAATCAATAGAGACAGAATAACGTGTAGAGAAGAAAAATATATATTTTTTTATTTTTACGTGAATAAAAGTTTTTCTTAAAATAATGCTTGTGCGCTGTCTTTATTCTGTAAATTTATCACACACCTGTGATTCAAGAGATTATATAGTAATTATACTCAGACTACCACTGACTGTTCTTGCCAGTGATGTCTATGAATAGATACAAATGTGGCAATCTAGCAGCAGTACTGACACATTCTTTTTCAGAAAATAATAATGTAACGTTTGTTGCTATATGATGAGGATGTTCCAAACAACACTGCACATATCCAAATGACAGTATAGATGTCTGTTAATATATGGGGGTGTAGTATGGTATGCCAGCGGCCGGGCTCCCGGCGACCAGCACATCGGCGCCGGGAGCCCAACCGCCGGCATACCGACAGCGTGGCGAGCACAAATAAGCCCCTTGCAGGCTCGCTGCGCTCGGCACGCTACGGGCATGGTGGCGCACTACGCGCGCCACTCTATTTATTCTCCCTCCAGGGGAGTCGTGGACCCCCACGAGGGAGAATACCTGTCGGTATTCCGGCTGTCGGGATTCTGGCGCCGGTATACTGTGCGCCGGGATCCCGATAGTCGGCAACCTGAAGGCCACCCAATATATGGATATAAGGCTCGTATTGCCCTGAATAACCTCAATGCATATTCATACTTTCTATAACAGTTAATTTTTCATATATCCGAGTGGTAATTCACCTGTTATTATATGAATATAAGGTTCATATTGCCCCAAATAACGTTACTGTGCATTCACATATTCTGTACCATCTTATATTTAGACATTGGATTTTACGGGTTGCCACTGTTGGAATATGTAATTACTGACAAACATCTTTAGATTCGTATAATAATATTCCCCGCAGTATGCTTATTATTGCTGTGGGAATAAAGTAATAACATTAGTTTGATACTAAATGCTCAAGCCTTCTTTAACACCTTTTATATAGACCATGGGTCTTCAACCTGTGGCCCTCCAGCTGCTGTGGAACTACACATCCCAGCATGCCCTGCCTCAGTTTTAGCATACCTTAATAGCAAAACTGTGTCAGGGCATGCTGGGATGTGTAGTTTCACAACAGCTGGAGGGACACAGGTTGAAGACCCATGATATAGACTATATGATGGGGAGGACCAGGATTTGTACGTATATATTATTATCCATGCAAACAATGCTGTCTCTATAGTGTCACCAATTTATGATTAACACATTTTTTCCAATACCACGGTATATTATCCTCCCTGTGGTATGTGTTGCAGGCTAAGGGGTATATGCAATTCTGGCCGAATTGCGTCTTTTTTTCGTCCGTTTTAGGATTCGACTGTACTCGACAGCCGAAACCCTCCGCCCGGGACCATGAATTCGACATATGCAATACAAAACGCATTCGACACTCCCCTTGTCGAATAACGGACCAATCGTCGAGTAGTGGGCGTCCTGGATTCGACTTCCCGCCGTTTTGATCCCTTTATACGGCTTGTTTGCTGCGTGCTCAGCAGCCATTTTGTGAACCTGCAGAGTGGAGTGGAGGAGCTGCAGAGCTAGCAAATTGGTGTTGTTTGCTGTGGTATCGTTTGGACACCCAGCAGGCTCTAATCCAGGACGGACAGGAGGATACCTGTTACCCCGGAGGAGAGTAAATTTTGGAGCGATTTCTACATTTGTAGGTAAGTACACGTGGTCTGGCGTTGCATGTATGTGTTTGTGTAGTGGGGGGGGGGTGCCATGAGGTGTACATGTGGCGTTGGTTTGGGGTGTTTGGGGTATGTATATGTGTGCAGGTATGTGTATATAGCTCCTGCTTGTATTGCTGCATTTTTGGGGGGAGTTGTTTGTTTGGGGGTAGTTTTTCACGGTTTTTTTTTCATAAGTGTTTTTTGGGTCATGCTTTTGCATTGGTGTACCTCCAGCATGTGCAGGAATGCTTTTTGGCTTGTTTGGGGTGATTTTAGAGTGTGTCGGTATCCAACATGTGGTCGACATGTGATGTCGTTTGTTCCCAAAACATGTTTTTTTGCTCATATTTTAGCACTGGTGCATGCCTGCACATGCTGGAGGTACTTTTTGGCTTGTTTGGGCTGACTTTGACCGTGTCGGTTTCTGCCATGTGTCCGACATGTGGTGTAGTTTGTTTCCAAAACATGTTTTTTGCTCCTTTTGTAGCACTGGTTGACCTCCAGCATGTGCAGGGATGCTTTTTGGCTTGTTTGGGGTGATTTTAGAGTGTGTCGGTATCCAACATGTGGTCGACATGTGATGTCGTTTGTTCCCAAAACATGTTTTTTGCTCATATTTTAGCACTGGTGCATGCCTGCACATGCTGGTGGTACTTTTTGGCTTGTTTGGGTTGACTTTGACCGTGTCGGTTTCTGCCATGTGGCCGACATGTGGTGTAGTTTGTTTCCAAAACATGTTTTTTGCTCCTTTTGTAGCCCTGGTTGACCTCCAGCATGTGCAGGGATGCTTTTTGGCTTGTTTGGGGTGATTTTAGAGTGTGTCGGTATCCAACATGTGGTCGACATGTGATGTCGTTTGTTCCCAAAACATGTTTTTTGCTCATATTTTAGCACTGGTGCATGCCTGCACATGCTAGTGGTACTTTTTGGCTTGTTTGGGTTGACTTTGACCATGTCAGTTTCTGCCATGTGGCCGACATGTGGTGTAGTTTGTTTCCAAAACATGTTTTTTGCTCCTTTTGTAGCACTGGTTGACCTCCAGCATGTGCAGGTATGCTTTTTGGCTTATTTGGGGTGATTTTAGAGTGTGTCGGTATCCAACATGTGGTCGACATGTGATGTTGTTTGTTCCCAAAAATGTTTTTTTGCTCATATTTTAGCACTGGTGCATGCCTGCACATGCTGGAGGTACTTTTTGGCTTGTTTGGGCTGACTTTGACCGTGTCAGTTTCTGCCATGTGGCCAACATGTGGTGTAGTTTGTTTCCAAAACATGTTTTTTGCTCCTTTTGTAGCACTGGTTGACCTCCAGCATGTGCAGGTATGCTTTTTGGCTTGTTTGGGGTGATTTTAGAGTGTGTCGGTATCCAACATGTGGTCGACATGTGATGTCGTTTGTTCCCAAAACATGTTTTTTTGCTCATATTTTAGCACTGGTGCATGCCTGCACATGCTGGAGGTACTTTTTGGCTTGTTTGGGCTGACTTTGACCGTGTCAGTTTCTGCCATGTGGCCAACATGTGGTGTAGTTTGTTTCCAAAACATGTTTTTTGCTCCTTTTGTAGCACTGGTTGACCACCAGCATGTGCAGGGATGCTTGTACGGGGTGTTTGGCTTGTTTGGCTGTGTTTTTTTTTCTAATTTAAATTTTTTGTTGTTGTTTGGTCCTGCTTGAGCACTGGGGTCCCAGCAGCATGACGTGTGGCTTCATGTAATTTTGTAATGTGTGTTAAATTTGTAAAAATATTTTTTTTTCTTTTTACAACAGAGATGTCCATCCCCCCCCCCTTCCCCCCACCCCTCAGAAGGACTTTCCTTGCACAGCAATGAGGAGTGGGAGCCGACCCAGGAGGAGGATACGACCGAACAGGCATCCAGTGACCAGCCGCGGTTGTCAAGGGACCAAAGGGAGAAGCAAAAGAAAAAGAAAAAGCCTAGAAAGGTAAATACTGACAACACCTGCAGACACAATAGCATCCAACTTGACACACCCTAGTTTGCGCACTGCCATGCACACCTACAGTTATCTTTGCGCACTGCCAGGGATACTGACACACTCACAGGTACATACCGATCTTATTAAATGCTTGGTTTTTGTATAGTTTATTAACTTTATTTTTTTTTCTTTTGCAAACAGAGGTGCCACGGACCAGCAGC
This sequence comes from Pseudophryne corroboree, assembly GCF_028390025.1. Classification (NCBI taxonomy): domain Eukaryota; kingdom Metazoa; phylum Chordata; class Amphibia; order Anura; family Myobatrachidae; genus Pseudophryne; species Pseudophryne corroboree. The sequence continues at coordinate 545,183,954 of NC_086446.1, read as the reverse complement.
GGACTTGCGTCGGGGATTGGTTCCTTCTTCAGGCCGGATCTCCTACAGGATTCGTCGGACGATGAGGTGGAAGTGCAGCAGCCCGCTGTTTCTACATCCCTGTGTGAGTAGATATCGAATTGTGAGCCTTCAAACGAATGTATGAATGTGTATACTAATTTCTAATTTTCTTTTCAGCTGCACAAATGCAATTGGTGGCAGACGTACAGGAAGGGCAGGATCCCTCAAATGTTCAGAGGGTACACACCCTGGCAGCAGAGATGACTGCCCGCCAGGATACCTACACGAATGTTGTTGAAACCAGACTGGACGCCATTGAGAAGATAATGGAGAAGATGGCAAACGGTCTGGTTGAAATGCAAAAGGCTCATGCCGACAGAACGGCAGAAACGCAAAAGACCAGACGAGAAGATCACAGGGAGACTATGGACATCCTTCACATTCTGGCCACATCCATCAACCGGCTGGTGGATAACACATCATGCCTGGCACACAGCGTTGACAACATGTTGGAGAGCCAACGACATTCGGCATCCAGCCAACAGATCATCGCAACCACACTGCAGATGATGTACGATAAGCTCCCAGAGCCAGCTCATCAGCACGCTGGTGAACCACCACTTCCGCCATCACAAGCCACACGGACGCCTCCTTCCCTTCCTCCACCACCATCCTGGTATAGACGGTCACAGCTGTACCAAGGATATACAGGGATGTACCCCACCCACCAGATGCCTCCACCACCAACACCGGCCGCATCATCTACACCCGCACGGCCACCGAGGCCAAGTCAACACACTCCCCAGCCGCCCAGGGCATCGACGCCCCATCAGGAGGAAGAAGAGGATCTGGACGGACAACCACCTTAAGCCCGGTCGTATTGTTTAATTATTTACTCTTATGTTTTTCATGTATTCCTTTCTCCCCCTCCCATTTGTTTTTTTTCTTAATAATGTTATGTTTGTGTTGGGCTCCCCCACTCTCGACCGGATACTACCAAGGAGCTTTATGTCTAGGCATACATGCGCGGGCATGTATGCGGGCGCGTGTGGTAACGGATGAAAGCTCCTTGTGGCTACATGTATGATGGGCCAAAGAGCTATTCTGATACCACTTTTTTTTTTTACAAAAAAAATCCTTTTTGTATTGGTGTACAATAGGCTTTCACTGTTGTGTGAATTTACTATTCACTAGTGTTTATTTTTGGCTTATTCATAGGATTGGGTGGAAAATTGAAGTGGACGGCGTAGTTCGTGTTGTGCGTAACAAGGTGAGTAAAGCCATGTTTCAATGTATATATTCAAGAAACTTTGGACCGCCTGCCCTTGTGGAACCACACAGCCCAGCAATGGGTCATTCTGGGCTGTGTGGTTCCACAAGTGCAGGCGTGTCAAAGTGCTGACCACTGACACCACTATTCCACTTTGGACCGCCTGCCCTTGTGGAACCACACAGCCCAGCAATGGGTCATGCTGGGCTGTGTGGTTCCACAAGTGCAGGCGTGTCAAAGTGCTGACCACTGACACCACTATTCCACTTTGGACCGCCTGCCCTTGTGGAACCACACAGCCCAGCAATGGGTCATGCTGGGCTGTGTGGTTCCACAAATGTTCTTGGGAAAGGAATGAACATGACATCATTAGTGTCTTTACTTAATATGTTGTTTTTTTCCACAGATATCTACACAAGAAAAGAATGTAAAGAAGAACAAACACTCCTTTTTTTGTTTTATTACATTTTATTTTTTATTCCAAAATAAAATACAAATTTATTTCTTCAATAAATTTTTAAAATGAGAAGTTTTGTGTGGTATTTCTTTAAATTATTAGTAAATAAAATGTAATATATGAGATGCAGTGGTATTGTGTTAGGTCGCCCATGGTACAGCAGGAGAACTGTTGTGTCCCTTTTCATCCATGATGATTCAAGCAACTTGGGAAGGATACTCCGCAAGACCTGTCGAAGAGAATAGTATGAGGTTCCAGCTATTGGTAATAGTGTCACCCTTCTATGGAAAAGACAAGGTACAAGCAACACTTTGACACAAGCAGGTTACAGCGGCCTTTGTCCCAAATGCAACCCTCCGGCACTTGAGAAACTACACATCCAAACATTCCCTGACGCAGCGTAAGCATTGCTGTCAGGGCATGATTGGATGTGCAGTTTTGCAAATGCCGGAGGGCTGCACTTTGGACATGCCGGGGTGACTTGGACAGGAGGGAGTTTTGGGCAATACATCTCACCTGAGGGGGGTTGTCTGCTACATGGCGGAGGTTCCAGTCCACATCACAAGTAGGTCGCCCATGGTACATCAGGAGAAATGTCGTGTCTCTACACATCCACGCCACTTGGGAAGGATACTCCGCAAGACCTGTTGAAGTGAATAGTATGAGGTTCCAGCTATTGGTAATAGTGTCACCCTTCTATGGAAAAGACAAGGTACAAGCAACACTTTGACACAAGCAGGTTACAGCGGCCTTTGTCCCAAATGCAGCCCTCTGGCACTTGAGAAACTACACATCCAAACATTCCCTGACGCAGCGTAAGCATTGCTGTCAGGGCATGATTGGATGTGCAGTTTTGCAAATGCCGGAGGGCTGCACTTTGGACATGCCGGGGTGACTTGGACAGGAGGGAGTTTTGGGCAATACATCTCACCTGAGGGGGGTTGTCTGCTACATGGCGGAGGTTCCGGTCCACATCACAAGTAGGTCGCCCATGGTACATCAGTGGAACTGTCGTGTCCCTTCACATCCACACAACTTGGGAAGGATACTCCGCAAGACCTGTGGAAGAGAATAGTATGAGGTTCCAGGTATTTGTGTCATCCAAAGACAAGGTACAAGCAGGTTACATCGGCCTTTGTCCCAAATGCAACCCTCCGGCACTTGAGAAACTACACATCCAAACATTCCCTGACGCAGCGTAAGCATTGCTGTCAGGGCATGATTGGATGTGCAGTTTTGCAAATGCCGGAGGGATGCATTTTGGACATGCCGGGGTTTTGGACATGAGGGAGTTTTGAGCAATACATCTCACCTGAGGGGGGGTTGTCTGCTACATGGCGGAGGTTCAGGTCCACATCACAAGTAGTTCACCCATGGTAGAGTTGGATAAACGGGTCCAATATTTGAGGCAACCCATCAACAGGAAAAAACAGGGGGTAACAGGTCGTCAACAGGACGAAACTTTGAAAATAGGCCTGGGAAGGTGTGTCAACAGGACGTAAAACTCTGAAATACATAAATAAAGATTTTTTTTTAGAATATTACAATCTCAGTTTACACGATAATACAAATGTTACAAGTATACTCACAGGCAGTGGAAAAAAAGCTTTGGATCAATGTCCGTCGGGAATCATCTCCTTCGTCCATACCCACCGGTAGAGCAGAAGAACGGTTCCCGCGTCGGAAAGCACTGCGACGAAGAGTCACCGGCAAACGGTTTGCGACACATATGTTGTGTAAAATACAACATGCATTTACCATGCTGCAAACCTTCGCCGAGAGTACAAAAGAGCACCACCGGAAGTGCCTAAACATCTAAACCGGCTTTTAAGTACACAGAAGGCACGCTCAATTACTTGCCTCGATGCTTTGTGTGTCTCTCGGTAACGTTTTTCTGCTCTACAAACAGGATTAGACAATGGGGTCAAGAGCCACGATTTGTTGGGATAACCCGCATCGCCTATGGAAATAAAAAAAATGGTGGGTAATATAAAAAATAAAAATAAAAAATAAAATAAAATAAAAACTATTAAAATAAATACCTAACAGCCAGCCACCCGGCATGTTACCTGTTTCGAAATTGTCAAACAGCGATGACTGACTTAGGATGAAGGAGTCGTGAGACGATCCAGGAAATCCCACAAAAATATTCAAAAATTTCATGTTGACATCACAGACCGCCTGTATATTCATGGAATGGAAATGTTTTCGGTTCCGAAAACATTCTTCTGAATTCCGTGGCGGTCTGATCTGCACGTGGATACAGTCAATCGCGCCCAGAACATTGGGAAAATTGTATTTGGTAAAAAAGCCTAATTTGATCTCACGACATCCGCTGTCCGTATCTGGAAATGTGATGAACTGAATCGTCAATTTGCGGAAAGCCCTAATGACCTGGATTATACAGCGCGACAGTGTCGACTGTGAAAAACCGCATGTTTGAGACAAAGTAGGCTGGAATGTGCCTGACGCCAAAAAATGTAACGTAGCCAGCAGTTTCTGGAAACCGCTGACTGCGCGATTGGTCTGTGCCCGAGGTTCCAGGTCGGCCTCCAACAGAGCGTACAGCGAATATATGTCGCGAGTCAATAAGCGATAATTTTGAATCACCTCGAACTCGCTGAGATCCTCCAGTTCACGCCTAGTGCGATACTGGCGTGGACGTGGAAATGAAACACGCAATACTGGCACAATCTGGTCAGAAAAAGGCTCCATTATTGTAGTCAGTACAAAAATAGGATATAAATGTGTTTTAAAAGCAGGGATTGTCCTAAAAAAACGATTCCACAAGAGAGCTGACTGTAATGGCTCCTCTCCCTGAAGTCTCAAAAACGGGAGTGAGGAGAGGAGTGGCTTTGCAGAAGTGTATCCTGGGTAAAACTGTGGAATCATGGGTACATTTCCCTCAGCAGAGTGAAGAAAAAAATATTCTTTTAAAAAATCAATTAAATAATACTTGTGAGTCAAAAAAAGACAAACCAAGTAGATAATCCCTTTAAATATAAATAGATATGCTATTAGCAATCCAAAAAGCAAAACAAAATACATTTTTAAAAAAAAATTATTAGATCCCGCCAGCAAAGTGAGGCGGAATGAAATTGACGTAATTGCTGTCGAAAAGCACTGTTGTCGAATCAACATTCTTCAATTGAATATACTTTTGTCGAAAAGCCGCATTTTGACCATTGCAGACATGTCGAATTTTGAAAATGTCGATTTGAAAAAAGTAGAATCTGAAACGGCAGGTATTTTGACGAAAAGTACTGTATTGCATTGACGAATCCAATTCGACATGTTTTTTTTTGTCGAAAATGTCCTGTTTTTCTACTTTCGCGGCAATTCGACCGCAATTTCATATACCTAACTATCTTGTGACAAACATATTATTATTTGCAGGCTCCTCCTAGAATAGTAAAGATGCAAAAGTTTCCACTCCTGTTATGTATTACCAGATGATAATATAAATCAACTAGTATATCGTGCAGACTGGGTTTGATAGTTTAAATTAAATATACTGCAGACAAAAATTATTGTATAATAATTCTCTCATAAATCAAGATGACCACTCAAACCCCTTAATGCCTAACTATCAGGCTGGTATTGCCCGGAGTATTATAGGCATACATAATCATGTCTATAGGTGGTATATTTTATACATTAGATTTTATGGGTTGACACTTGGATATGTGGTATTTAACCACTTACAAATAAATTACAGCCTGCCCAGCATTTTACATAGCTTCTCCTCACGGAGGAGAAAGCCACAATAATCCCTATATCCCACAGTGGCAATAAATTTGTCCCGGGCTGATATTAACAGATGAGCCTTCCTGTCTCATATAAACACAGCCAGCATGTATCCAGTGTCCTCAACAATAGTTTTTTCAGTTGTTACATTTGTAGCCTATTTCCTCAAAGTACACAGGTTTTTAATACATAATTATACACAGTATAGACAGCGCACAGTGATGCCGATGCACAGGGCTATAGACTATATAATCTCTTGAATCACAGGTGTGTGATAAATTTACAGAATAAAGACAGCGCACAAGCATTATTTTAAGAAAAACTTTTATTCACGTAAAAATAAAAATAAAATATTTTTCTTCTCTACACGTTATTCTGTCTCTATTGATTTTATACTTCACTTTCACATGTCCCTTTCTAAATAAAGGGACATATAATACATCATATGTGGTAACATTAAAGACATTTATATCACATACGGGTATTGTAACTTCTTTATTTTTACAAGAATACCAATAAAGTACAGAACATATTAATAAAGAAGAATTAATTCTCTTGTGGAAGGGGAAGAGTGCTGCTACTTAAGTTGATCGACTTTTTTCTCTCTCTAAAATGTTGGTTTAACCCCAGTGTGACAAAGCACTTAGGGGGGCATTCAATTGCCGGTGAAGGGAACAAATTTGCACCCTTTGCCAAGCCTGATTTGCATCCCTTTCTCTCAAAAGTGCCCTTTCTATCCTATAGGGTTGCAAACACTTTTGAGCGAGATCCCGCTGCTAAACAATAAAAATAGGGGTGGTCTTCAGTATGCCGACTGACGGGATCCCGGCGCACAGTATACCGGCGCCGGAATCCAGACAGCCGGCATACTGACACTTATTCTCCCTTGTGGGGGTCCACGACCCCCCTGGAAGGAGAATAAAATAGCGTGGCGCACGTAGCGCGCCACCGTGCCTGCAAGGGGCTCATTTGCGCTCGCCACACTGTCGGTAAGCCGGCGGTCGGGCTCCCGGCGCCGGTATGCTGGTCACCGGGAACCCGACCGCCGGCATACCATACTGAACCCTAAAAATAGAGCCCATCGTGATTCTGTGAACAGGTTATTTGATAATAAAGGTACAACAGCAATAACACGTGCAGTGGCTGCATTGAGGCTTCGCGACCCCACACTCACCGATGGATGCGACCGCAATGTGATTGGCATTGGCAGACGCTTGCGGGGCAGCATGGGGGGGTGGGGTGGTCTTCTGTTTGCCGGCGGTCGGGCTCCCGGCGCTCAGTATACCGGTGCCGGGAGCCCGACAGCCGGCATACCGACACTTATTTTCCCTCGTGGGGGTCCACGACCCCCATAGAGGGAGAATAAAATAGTGTGGCGCGCGTAGCGCGCCACCGTGCCCGTAGCGTGGCGAGCGCAGCAAGCCCGCAAGGGGCTCATTTGCGCTCGCCAAGCTGTCGGTAAGCCGGCGGTCGGGCTCCCGACGCCGGGATGCTGGTCGCCGGGAGCCCGACCGCCGGCCAGCCGTAGTGAACCCGGGGGGGGGGGGGGGGTGCAGGCTGGACTGAGGCAGACCGGGACCGTTCTTGGAGCGGGTGCCTAACGTCACACACAGCCGCTTCAATAACAAAAAAATGGTGTCCAACCACCTGACAGCACAGCCAGGCTGCACTGCCAGGGGTCAACCTTAGTTACAATGCGCCCGCAATCTAATTGTGGACGCATCTGGAGGCAGCCTCACATATGATGGGCGGCCTTGTTCTGTGCTGGGCGACCCCCAGCATGTGAGAAGATTGATGCAGATCTCAGAATAAGGTCCTGTGTCCACTGAGAAAAGGCAGCTACATCATAGACTCCATAGACATGTGTGTCCCCATGTACATATACATTAGAACTGGAATTCCCAATCTCAGCCATCAAGGCACATAATCAGTGCAGGTTTTAGTGATATTCAGGCTTAAGCACACATGGTTAAATCAAAATAAGGAGATCTATGGTAGACTTACCATAGTTAAATCTCTTTCTGTGAGGTACACTGGGTTCCACAGGGAAAACATTGGGGTGTAGAGTTGGATCTTGATTCGAGGCACCAACAGGCTAAAGCTTTGACTGTTCCCAGGATGCATTGCATGCCTCCTCTATAGCCCCGCCTCCTGACACTGTAGCTCAGTTGCATTAACTAGTCCAATGCAGTAGCAGGTAAAAGAGACGGCAGATGTAGAACCACATTCTCATGACAGGAGAAGGGACCTGCGGCTAATGACATACAAACCCAAAGAAGCTAAGTGCGTCAGGGTGGGCGCCCTGTGGAACCCAGTGTACCTCACAGAAAGAGATTTAACTATGGTAAGTCTACCATAAATCTCCTTTTCTGCAGTGGGGTACACTGTGTTCCACAGGTAATACATCGGGGATGTCCTAAAGCAGTTCCTCATGGGAGGGGACGTACCGTAGCGGGCACAAGAACACAGCGTCCAAAGGAAGCATCATGGGAGGCGGAAGTATCAAAGGCATAGAACCTAATGAATGTGTTCACTGAGGACCACGTAGCCGCCTTGCACAATTGTTCAGCGGACGTGCCCCGGCGGGCCGCCCGAGAAGGTCCAACAGGCCGAGTAGAATGGGCTTTGATAGCAGCAGGAGCTGGGAGTCCAGCCTGCGCATAGGCTAGTGCAATCACCATTCTAATCCATCTGGCCAAGGTTTGCTTATTCGCAGGCCAGCCACGTTTGTGAAAAACAAAAAGTACAAAAAGAGAATCTGACCTTCTGATAGAGGAAGTCCTTTCTACATATATACGGAGAGCCCGTACCACATCCAAAGACCGCTCTTTGGAGAACAAACCAGAAGAGATAAAGGCCGGAACCAAAATCTCTTGGTTAAGATGGAAAGATGATACCACCTTAGGTAGATAACCGGGGCAAGTTCTAAGAACTGCCCGGTCATGGTGAAAAATCAAAAAGGGTGAACTTCAGGACAAAGCGACTAAGTCCGACACCCTCCTAGCAGAGGCAATAGCCAGCAGAAACACGACCTTAAGCGTAAGGCATTTAAGGTCCACAAACTCAAGAGGTTCAAATGGAGACTCTTGTAGGGCATTCAAGACAACATACAGATCCCATGGAGCCACAGGAGGGACATAGGGAGGCTGAATCCATAAAACACACTGAGTGAAAGTATGAACATCAGATATAGATGCAATTTTCCTCTGAAACCACACCGACAAGGCAGATATGGAGGCCAGACGAAGGCCTAAGTCTAGGCCTTGTTGCAGAAAAGCCAAAAGTCTGGGAGTTCTGAACGTGTATGCATCATAATTCTTAGCAGCACACCAGGTGAAGTAAGAATTCCAGACCTAGTAATAAATCTGTGCAGAAGCCGGGTTGCGGGCCTTCAACATAGTTTGAATAACCACCTTGGAGAATCCTTTGGCCCTCAAGAGTGAAGCCTCAAGAGCCACACCGTCAAAGCTAGTCTGGACAGGTCTGGGTAAACACAAAGGCCCTGAACGAGGAGGTCTGGGCATTGAGGAAGTAGAAGAGGACGCTCGATCGATAGACCCTGCAGGTCTGAGAACTAATGCAGTCTGGGCCACACTGGAGTGACTAGAAGTAGTATTCCTCCTTCTTGCTTAAACTTCTGTATTAGACTAGGCAGGAGTGACACTCGAGGGAACGTGTATGGCAGCCTAAAGTTCCATGGAATTGCCAGTGCATCCACGAATGCTGCCTGAGTATCCCTTGTCCTTGATCCGAAGACCGGAACCCTGTGATCGTCTCGAGGCGCCATCAGGTCTACATCTGGTAGGCCCCACTTGTCCACTAGGAGTTGAAAGACTTCCAGCGTGTACGTCCTGACGAGTGAGGAACTCCGCTTCCCAGTGGAGGAATCCGGGAATGAACGCCGCCGATATTGCTGGCAGATGGAGTTCCGCCCAGCAAAGGAATTTTGACACTTACATCATTGCCATGCGGCTTCAAGTGCCGTCTTGATGATTTATGTACGCCACTGTGGTGGCGTTGTCCGAATGTACTTGAACAGGCCTGTTCTGTTCAGGGCAAGTGTCAACGCATTGAACACTGGCCGCAATTCCAGAATGTTTATCGGGATGATCTCTACCGACCCTGGAGAGAGTGTTGCTCCAACACCATGCCCCAACTCTGCAGACTGGTATCCGAATATCAGTAGGACCCAGTTGGAGATCCAGAAGGGACGGCCCCTGCTCAACCGTTGGTCCTGTAGCCACCAGCTCAGTGATAGACAAACCTCCAGAGTCAGGGAGATCATTTGAGACCTGATCCGATGGGGCAGGCCATCCCACTTGGAAAGGATTATTAACCTCTGCAGAGGGCGGGAAGGAAATTGAGCGTACTCTACCATGTCAAAAGCCAACACCATGAGGCCTAGTACTTGCATCGCCGAGTGTATCGACACTCTTGGGTGAGAAAGGAAGTATCTGATCCTGTCCTGAAGTTTCAGGACTTTCTCTGGAGACAGACACAGTCTTTGACTGCGTGTGTCCAGCAGTGCCCCCAGGTGCACCATGCTCCGAGCAGGGACCAGTGAGGACTTTTTCCAGTTGATGAGCCACCCGTGGGTTTGTAGGAATTGGACCGTCAGTTCCAGATGACTTAAGAGAACATCTTGGGAGTTTGCCAGGATCAGCAAGTCATCCAGATACGGCAGGATCCTGATTCCCTGACGGCAGAGAAGAGCCGTCATCACGGCCATGACCTTGGTGAAGATCTGAGGGTCCATGACCAGTCCAAATGGCAGAGCCTGGAATTGATAATGGAGGTTGCCAATAGCAAACTGCAGATATTGTTGATTCGAAACAGCAATAGGTATATACAGGTATGCATCCTGTATGTCCAGGGATATCATATAGTCTTTGGGTTCCATGGCCAGTACAATAGAGTGCAGAGTTTCCATACGGAATTTGGACACTCTCACAAATTTGTTTAATGATTTGAGGTTGCGTATAGGCCGGAAGGACCCATTTGGCTTTGGAACTAGAAACAGAGTCTAATAGTATCCCCTGCCTCTCCGGGACAGAGGTACCGGCACTACCACTCCTGTGTCCAGGAGGGATTGCACAACCAAGTGTACAGATTTAGCTTTCAACGGATCCGAAGGGATAGCCATCGAGCAGAACTGGCGAGGGGGATGTCTCTTGAAAGAGACTGCGTACCCGTGAGAGACAACTTTCTGTACCCAGGCGTCCGAAGTGGTCTCTAATCAGGCCTTGGCGAACTGCAGAAGTCGGCCTCCTACCCTGGGGTTTCCTGATGGGCGGCCCAGGATTGTTTAGATTTGCGCTTAGTGGATTTGGAAGTACGAGCCTGTCTCGGGTATGCCTGACCATTTGCTTTCCCTGGCAGTCGAAAGGAACGAAAAGTGGTACTCTTTGCCTTCGGTGCAGAAGGATTAGTACTTGGGAGAAAAGGAGTCTTAGTAGTCGCCAAGTCAGTCACAATCTTATTCAGATCCTCCCCAAAGAGGATGTCTCCCTTAAAAGGGAGCACCTCCAAGGTCTTTTTGGAGTCTAGGTCCACTTTCCAGGCCCTCAACCACAGAATTCAGCGAGCCAGAATAAACATAGTAGACGCCTTGGCCACCATTACACCTGCCTCAGAGACCGCCTCCTGAATATAATGGGAGGCTGTGGTAATATGAGACAGATATTGCCTGGCAGTATCAGAAATATCCTGAGGCAGCTCATCCTCTAATGCCTGAACCCATGCTTCAATTCCTTTTTGCGGCCTAGCAGGCTGCTACAGTGAGTCTATGTACAGCACCGGTAAGAGAGTAAATAGACTTCAGACATACCTCCACATGCTTATCCGTCAGTTCCTTCAGCGAGGTGACCGAGGTGACAGGCAGAGAAGATGACACAACAAGACGGGCGACATGAGAGTCCTCCGGAGGTGGACTTTCCCACTTGTTACTCAACTCCGCAGGGATAGGATAACGAGCTAGCATCTTTTTAGACAGGGAAATTTTCTTTCCTGGATACGACCAGGATTCCTGATGTATGTCAATTAAATGGTCAGCATGTGGTAAGACTACTTTAGTAACCATCTGACGTTTGAATTTATCAGGTTTCTTATACGCAGTAGTAGGATCTATCTCATCATCAATTTGTAGAATCAGCTTAATAGCCTCCACTAGGTCAGGAACATTCAACCTGGGTTGAAGATTCCTTATCAGAAACAACTGTATTAGTGTCTAACGGATCAGTATATTCCCCATCCTCATCAGAATTATCTGAAATATTAGTGGATTGTGAGGAGGAAGCGGCCCGCTTAGATGACCACTTGGCACCAGAGGGGCGTGGGGTAGACTTTTGTCTAACCAAAGATTGATTTCATTGTTGTATCTGGGTAGCCAGAGTTTCCGTCCAGGGCGGATTAACTACAATATGTGGTTGCAATGGCACAGGAGGTCCCACAGGGGGCGTAAGACCTGTCACAAGCATATTCAGCATACTTAAGAATGCTGCTCAAGATGGTGCTGCGGGCTGACTAGGAGAGGTATGACACCCAGTGCCTGAACCATCAGTTAAAACTTCCCCCTCTGGTAAATCCTTGGTGCAAGCACTGCATGATGCAGAAGCATCCGCAGATTTCCTGCCCTGTGTGGCAGACATTATAGGGAATGTAGCCAGGGCTTAAAGTGGTCCTGGAGAGGTGGGGGAACTCATCACCCGAATGCCAAAGGCGCACGCTGCAAAAAGGGGGTGTGACCTCACTAGGAATGGGCGTGGCTACACAATAGTACCAGTTTAAAATAACGCCTCACAGTAGCACAATCTAATTCACATTGCCCCACATATTAGTGCCTTTTACACACACAATGCCCACAGTAGTAGTGCCCCACCGAATCTATAGGTATTTTTATAATGTGTTTAAATTTAGAAATGCGCAATGTATCAGGATATGTACAACCTTTGCTCACCTTTATGTATTCCATGTGTCCTTTCTGCGTTCTTGTTTCCTTTGTCACTCTCCTTGTGTCCATATCTTCATCCTAGGCAACCCGTATTCCCTATATACCTTTATGTCTGATCACCTGAATCTTTCTTTCCTTTACTTAACCCATACACCTCTCACTCCCTGCTACCCTTTCCGCCACTGCTTCTATCTCACCCCTGTGCCTCTCACTCTCCCATCTCTCCCCGAGCCTCTCACTCTATGCTCCTCTCATACCCCATCTCAGCCCCAGCTTCTTACTCTCCCATCTCACCCCCAGCTTCTCTCACCACCTGCTCCTCTCATCATCCCCTGCCGTCTCACTCCCTGCTCCTCTCATCATCCCCTGCCGTCTCACTCCCTGCCCCTCTCATCATCCCCTGCCGTCTCACTCCCTGCTCCTCTCATCATCCCCTGCCGTCTCACTCCCTGCTCCTCTCATCATCCCCTGCCGTCTCACTCCCTGCTCCTCTCATCATCCCCTGCCATCTCACTCCCTGCCCCTCTCATCATCCCCTGCCGTCTCACTCCCTGCTCCTCTCATCATCCCCTGCCGTCTCACTCCCTGCTCCTCTCATCATCCCCTGCCGTCTCACTCCCTGCCCCTCTCATCATCCCCTGCCGTCTTACTCCCTGCCCCTCTCATCATCCCCTGCCGTCTCACTCCCTGCTCCTCTCATCATCCCCTCCGTCTCACTCCCTGCCCCTCTCATCATCCCCTGCCGTCTCACTCCCTGCTCCTCTCATCATCCCCTGCTGTCTCACTCCCTGCCCCTCTCATCATCCCCTGCCATCTCACTCCCTGCCCCTCTCATCATCCCCTGCCGTCTCACTCCCTGCTCCTCTCATCATCCCCTCCGTCTCACTCCCTGCCCCTCTCATCATCCCCTGCCGTCTCACTCCCTGCTCCTCTCATCATCCCCTGCTGTCTCACTCCCTGCCCCTCTCATCATCCCCTGCCATCTCACTCCCTGCCCCTCTCATCATCCCCTGCCGTCTCACTCCCTGCTCCTCTCATCATCCCCTCCGTCTCACTCCCTGCTCCTCTCATCATCCCCTGCCGTCTCACTCCCTGCTCCTCTCATCATCCCCTGCCGTCTCACTCCCTGCCCCTCTCATCATCCCCTGCTCCTCTCATCATCCCCTGCCATCTCACTCCCTGCTCCTCTCATCATCCCCCCACCTATCTCACCTCCTGCTCCTCTCATCATCCCCCCACATATCTCAGCCCCTGCTCTTCAGTCTCATCATCCCCCCACCTATCTCAACCCCTGCTCCTCTCCACATCCCCCCACATATCTCAGCCCCTGCTCTTCAGTCTCATCATCCTCCCACCTATCTCACCCCCTGCTTCTCTCGTCATCCCCTCCGCCCATCTTGCCTCCGGCTTTTTCATCCTCCTCCTGGCCCCGCCATCTCATCCCCTGCTGCTCTCATCCCCCCTCGTCGGAGCCTGGAGCATCAGGTCGCGGCTGTTGGCAGCAGCCGCCAGACAGTCCTGACATTACGGTGACGGATCGGCTGCCTGGCGCACTGCCACTGCCTGCTATTCAAAAGGAGCCGCTCTTTTGAAGCAATCACGGACCTTCAGCCAATGAAAAGCTGCCACTTTGCAGCTTCTCATTGGCTGGCAGTCCACAAGCCGTGATTGGCTCTGAAGCTGCTCCAGCGAGGAGAGATTGGCTGGCAGCTGCCTATGCAGATTTGAACTTTAAAGTAAAGCCGGGTCCTGAAGCTTTTACTTTTTGGTGGCCGGGCGGAGGCGGAACTGGTTCCGCCTTCAATTAGAAGTGTCGGAACGCAGTTCCGCCCCATTCCGGCCCACTTTAACCACTGAATGTGGCCTTAGAGCGTAACAGTACAATATAGCCAGACAAACACAAGACCTGCAAATAACCCCTTGATTTATGTGACAGTAAATACAGGACGCAAACAGAGAATGAAAGTGGTATGAGGTGACTGAAATACACAGTAAAAAATACCAAACAGTATATACTGTGTAGCACTATATATATATATATATATATATATATATATATATATGAGACCGTGACGCACCTAGCCCCCCAGTGTACAGAATATAGTGATAGCAATAAGTGTGATACAGAGAATGAAATCCACACAGCAGCTACAGGCGCACTCAGTCACAAATACAAAGCAGAAGTTATTACAGAAAAACAATAAAACCTCACTGGACAAGTAAAACTACGTATACAGTGGGGCAAAAAAGTATTTAAGTATTTGGACAGCCACCGATTGTGCAAGTTGCCCCACTTAAAAAAATGAGAGAGGTCTGTAATTTCCACCATAGGTACACTTCAACTGTGAGAGACAGAATCTGGAAAAAAAACAGGAAAACACATTGTATGATTTATAAACAATTTACTTGTATATCCTTGTGGAAAATAAATATTTGGACACCTACCAAGCAGCAAGATTTCTCGCTCTCACAGACCTGTTACTTCTTCTTTAAGAAGCTCTTCTATCCTACACTCGTTACCTGTATTAATGGTACCTGTTTGAACTGGTTATCTGTATAAAAGACACCTGTCCACACCCTCAAACAGTCAGTCTGCCACCTCTCCACCATGGCCAAGACCAGAGAGCTGTCTAAGGACACCAGGGATAAAATTGTAGAGCTGCACAAGGCTGGGATGAGGTACTTGACAATAGGCAAACAGCTTGGTGAGAAGAGATCAACTGTTGGCGCAATTATTAAAAAATGGAAGAAATACAAGATCACTGACAATCTCCCTCAACCTGGGGCTCCATGCAAGATCTCACCTCGTGGGGTATCAATTATCTTGAGAACAGTGAGGAATCAGCCCAGAACTACACTGAGGGGGGAGGGGGAGGGGGGGGGGAACGACCTGGTCAATTACCTCAAGAGAGCTGGGACCACAGTCACAAAGGTTACCATTAGTAACGCACTACGTCGTCATGAATTGAAATCCTGCAGCGCCCGGAAGGTCCCCCTGCTTAAGCCAGCACATATCTAGGTCCATCTAAAGTTTGCCAGTGACCATCTGGATGATCCAGAGGAGGATTGGGAGAATGTAATGTGGTCAGATGAGAAAATCAAACTTTTTGGTATAAACTCCACTCGCCGTGTTTGGAGGGAGAAGGATGATGAATGGCATCCCAAGAACACCATACCCACTGTGAAGCATAGGGGTGGAAACATCATGCTTTGGGGCTGCTTTTCTGCAAAGGGGACAGGACGACTGATCCGTATTAAGGAGAGGATGAATGGGGCCATGTATAGTGAGATTTTGGGGAAAAAACTCCTTCCCTCAGTAAGAGCATTGAAGATGGAATGTGGCTGGGTTTTCCAGCATGACAGTGACCCCAAACACACCGCCCGGGCAACTAAGGAGTGGCTCCGTAAGAAGCATTTCAAAGCCCTGGAGTGGCCTAGCCAGTCTCTAGACCTCAACCCAATAGAAAATCTGTGGAGGGAGTTCAAAGTCCGTGTTGCCTGGCGACAGCCCCAAAACATGACAGATCTAGAGAAAATCTGCATGGAAGAGTGGGCCAAAATACCTGCTTCATTGTGTGCAAACCTGGTCAAGAACTACAGGAAATGTTTGACCTCTGTAATTGCCATCCTAGGATATATTACAAAGTATTGAGTTAAACTTTTTGATTGTCCAAATATTTATTTTTCACAAGAATATACAAATAAAGTGTTTAAAAATCATACAATGTGATTTTCTGTTTTTTTTTCAGATTCCTGTCTCTCACAGTTGAAGTGTACCTATGATGGAAATTACAGACCTCTCTCCTCTTTTTAAGTGGGTCAACTTGCACAATCGGTGGCTGTCGAAATACTTTTTTGCCCCACTATATATATGTACTGTGTATATATAGATATAACAATGCACAGTAGATACTGGATGTATATCACAGAATACTTGTACTAAATATTCAGGTAGAAGTACACTTGTTCTTAACTAACACTGTCTAAAAAGACATGTAGAATACTTAAGTGCTTGTAAAATCGCAGCGCTGATGAGACAGGCGGATTTACAGAGGAGACATTGCCCTGCAGTCCCGGAGATCATCCGCAGCTACTTGTAAAGATGACAACAAAATCTCTGTCAGGGAGTGAGGGAGAGTGAAATGCAGCTCTAGGGTGCGAACACCAGCAGTAGATGGTGCCCGGAACTGGGGGAGAGGCTGTAGCTCAGCGCCTTATCCCCTATGCTGGTCCTCACCACCAGTGTTGGACTGGCCCCAGTAGCACACGCAGGGGAGGTTTCTGAGTACCTGGAAACCCCCCCTGATGAGCCAAATGTTTATTAGTGAGACGGAGACAGCAGTATCTCCGTCTCAGCAAAAGCCGCGATCGCGACCACGGAGATACAGCAGCAGCAGAGAGCTACTGTACGTAGCTCTCTGCATAGAGAAGGTCCGGGGAGAGCTGCTGGCTGCGCATGCTCAGACGCAGCAGCTCTCTCCCACCAGACAGAATCGCTACTCTGCTCCTGCCTCCCACTACTTGCCGCCAGCCCCAGGTGGTATGTAAACCACCAATATTGTATATGAAGTATGTGTGTGTGTGTGTGTGTGTGTGTGTGTGTGTGTGTGTGTGTGTGTGTGTGTGTGTGTGTATGTATATATTTACAGGGATGTATGTGTTTTTGTGTATGTATGAGTGTGTGTGTGTGTGTGTGTGTGTGTGTGTGCATATATATATATATATATATACACACACACACACACACACACACAATATGTCTGGCACTCACAATATGAACAGTCGAACGAACTTGGTCCGGTGCACAACCCCTCAAAAGAGCATGAAGAAATGGTGGCACTCAGAAATAATTTAGACGACACAGCCGCTGGTTGGGTCGACTTTTCAGGGACACCTCCCTTTTATCAAGACATGTGTCTTGATAAAAGGGAGGTGTCCCTGAAACGTCGACCCAACCAGCGGCTGTGTCATCTAAATTATTTCTGAGTGCCACCATTTCTTCCATCATATATATATATATATATTATATGTATGTATAATATATATATATATATCTATGCATGTATGTATATATATATATATATATATATATATATATATAAAAAGACAAGGATTGATACTGCGCCACATGTGATTTAATACAGATATGTTTCTTTTAAAAGATGGCAATATATTGTAACACTCCCCTAAGGAATTGACGGGGCGTCAGCTGGATCCCTCAGTATAAACAGGGGTGGTAATTCCCTGAGACAGGTAAAATGGAAAAGGGGGGATGAGGGATGTATAGCGACCAACGGTGTCAATTAGGAAAAATTGCCAATGATAAATACAATAAAATTATTTATTTGATGCAAGAATAAGAATAAATTAAAAAGACATATATATATATAAAATGGGACAACAATACAATCACAACTGGACTAAAACACTTAAAAATGTACTATAAAACTACAATAAGATCAGAATAAGCAGATTTTCCTTATCTGTGGTATGAGGTAGGTATAGGTATAGGGAGACCTATACCTACCTTATACCACAGATAAGGAAAATCTGCTTATTCTGATCTTATTGTAGTTTTATAGTACCTTTTTAAGTGTTTTAGTCCAGTTGTGATTGTATTGTTGTCCCATTTTATATATATATATGTATTTTTAATTTATTCTTATTCTTGCATCAAATAAATAATTTTATTGTATTTATCATTGACAATTTTTCCTAATTGACACCGTTGGTCGCTATACATCCCTCATCCCCCCCTTTTCTATATATATATATATATATATATATATATATAATACCAGTATGTTTTACCAGCACACGGGATGCCGGCTGTCAGTATACCGACAGTGGCATCCCGGCTCGCTGCGGGCCTGGTTGCTCGCTTCGCTCGCCACAGGTTATATTCCCACTCGGTTGGTGGCGTGGAGCAACTAACCGAGTGGGAATACCCTGCGGATTCTGTTCGTCGGTATTTCACCGGCTGTCGGGATTCTGGCATGTCAGTCTCTCGAACACCGGGATCCCGACAGCCAGCATTTTAACTGCGTCCCATATATATATATATATATATATATTATACAGTATGTACATTCACAGATACACACCAACGGAAACCCCCCTAAGTAAATCCTGCGTTTGCCCCTGGGCCCACAGGGGTACAGGGGAAACCACCGGTGGGCCCCACCATCCCCTCTAGGGATCAAGGTTCAAGACTGTGCACTTGAATTAGACATTACATGTGTTACATTATACTGCACAGGACTATGGTATATTTTCTACAGTGCATTGCTGTAATTAATCTGGCATATTATCATGCATGCACTAGCAGTATTTACTATATAAATATATCAAGGGGCCCAGCCTATGCACTCTCTGATGGTTAGCCAAGCCTCTGTGGAGGCTGGACACCCCCCCCCCTCTGGGGAATGGCCACACCCCTAAACACAGGCCCATGCCACTGCATTCCCCCGGTGGGCCCTTCATGCCCCAGTCTGACACTGCTCACCACCGGGTACTGTGGAGCCTATGTAAAATTGATTATTCAAAATTCGACCTGTGCTCCCTGCCCTGGTGTATATAGTGGGGCCCCTGTGCAGTACAGTGTCCACGCTGCGATTTACCGGCGGGTCCCACCTGGGGGACCCTCTTACCTCCTTCATGATGTGCCTGAGGACCGGTGCGCCTATGCTGCAAGTACTCGGGAACCGGCTGCGGGAGTATGCAGAACTGCTGGGGAGGTGATGGAGCCGCAGCACAGCATGTCATAATGACATATAAAGTGCTGCGGCCCTTGAAGTCTTCTTGAAAAGCTCTTTTCAGGGCTGCCTAGCACAGCCCCACCTGTTAGTAACCTGCTCTGCAGGCACCAACTTACAAACTGAGCTCCAGTGTCCGGAGGCGGGGTTATAGAGGAGGCAGTGCAATGCATCCTGGGAACAGTCAAAGCTTTAGCCTGTTGGTGCCTTGGATCAAGATCCAACTCTACACCCCGATGTATTCCCTGTGGAACATAGTGTACCCCGCTGCAGAAAAATGAGGTACTAATTATGTCATCTGTGCTCATGCCTTGATCATACTTGTCGACTTTTAGGCTGCTCTCTCCAGGTGAGAGCAGCCAGGTCGGCTCAGCAGGGGGGCAGGCAGTGAAGTAACGTGCAGTGGGGGGCGGGCCAGAGTCGGAACGGAGCGTGGCAGCAGGATTGCGTCATGTAAGCCACACCCCTCGCTGTATAATGCCGCTACTACCGGCATTATACAGCAGGGGGCGTGGCTATGATGATGCGATTCAACAAGAATCGCGTCATCGCATGCCCGGACCGCCCACTTTATTTGATAAGTGGGCGGGCAGGCAGGGGGGACCCCTGAAATCGGGAGACTTGCCTGCTCTTCCGGGAGGCCGGGAGGGTCACCCGATTTTCGGGAGAGAGTAGGCAAGTATGGCCTGGATATCACTAAAACCTGAATGTTGGTGTGCCTTAAGGGCAGAGGTTGGGAATGCCTGCACTAGAATATCCTTTATCTTTACACAACTGTAATTCAGTAATGATGCCACTTACAGGCCAATATAAGATACTACATTCTAACTAAACAGTGTTTCTTTAAATATTTTTTCCCGAGATGTTATTTGACTATATATATATATATATATATATATATATATATATATATATATATATATAAAGATCCTTCTCCACATAAAAAATAAATGCATGCAAGATAAAATTAATTGAAATTACCAAATATACTAACAGCAAAGAAACCCAAGCTGCTTTTCTGAGGTCATGTGGAAAATAAAAGTGGTGGGTATTTCTCATTCACAATACACCATAAACAGAGTATTTTAGGCTCAAATGGAAATAACAACTGGCAAAACAAAATTCTCTTCCCTTATGTCATTCTGAATCATCTGATGCAGCAAGTGATGTGAATCCACACTGAAGGCAAACAATGCTGCTGTGGCCACCTGCTGTCCGCTATTATACATTAAATAACGGTTTGTTATTATTGGGAGAAAATGTGTAGTTGTTTCTGTGCAGTTTTATTCCCTGTGATCTACACCACAGAATTAGTTTTCAATTATAGTGAATTCAGACTGAATGATGGCTGAAAACAAATAGTATAACTTCCTGATTAATGACATTGCAGAACATGGATAATGTATCTCTATTTCTGCAGCGGGGTACACTGGGGTTCCACAGGGAATAACATCGGGGTGTAGAGTAGGATCTTGATCCAAGGCACCAACAAGCTAAAAGCTAAAACCCCGCCGCCGTGCACAGGAGCTCAGTGTGTAAGTTGGTGCCTGCAGTGCAGGCAGTTAACAGGCAGGGCTGCTCCAGCAGCCCTAAGAGCTATTTTAAAGAAGATAGAAGACTTCAAGGGCTGCAGCAGAGGCACTCTAGTGCTAGATATCATTCTGATGTCTCCTGCTGCAGCTTCATCACCTCCCCCAGCTGCGCTGTATACTTCCTCGTCCCTGGTTGCCGGGTACTTACAGCGGAGGCTCCGGTTCTTCACCCAGGGCACACACACTAACCAAAGTTTGCCAGGATCGCGTGGCCGCACTCAGGGAGGAGGTAAGAAGGTCCCCCAGACGGGACCCTCTGGAAATCGCGATCTGCCGTGGACATTAGGAGGCGGGCCACGTGCGCTGGCGTGGACACTGTGGCAGTACAGGGACCCCACTAGACCAGAGCCGGATTAAGGCCCCGGGGAGGCCTGGGGCACTAAAGAGCAGGGGGCCCCCATGGACTAAAAAAAAGTATATATATATATATATATATATATATATATACATATATATATACTGCTCAAAAAAATAAAGGGAACACTAAAATAACACATCCTAGTTCTGAATGAATGAAATATTCTTATTAAATACGTTGTTCTTTACATAGTTGAATGTGCTGACAACAAAATCACACAAAAATTATCAATGGAAATCAAATTTATTAACCCATGGAGGTCTGGATTTGGAGTCACACTCAAAATTAAAGTGGAAAAACACACTACAGCCTGATCCAACTTTGATGTAATGTCCTTAAAACAAGTCAAAATGAGGCTCAGTAGTGTGTGTGGCCTCCACGTGCCTGTATGACCTCCCTACAATGCCTAGGCATGCTCCTGATGAGGTGGCGGATGGTCTCCTGAGGGATCTCCTCCCAGACCTGGACTAAAGCATCCGCCAACTCCTGGACAGTCTGTGGTGCAACGTGGCGTTGGTGGATGGAGCGAGACATGATGTCCCAGATGTGCTCAATTGGATTCAGGTCTGGGGAACGGGCTGGCCAGTCCATAGCATCAATGCCATTGTCTTGCAGGAACTGCTGACACACTCCATCCACATGAGGTCTAGCATTGTCTTGCATTAGGAGGAACCCAGGGCCAACCGTACCAACATATGGTCTAACAAAGGGTCTAAGGATCTCATCTCGGTACCTAATGGCAGTCAGGCTACCTCTGGCGAGCACATAGAGGGCTGTGCGGCCCCCCAAAGAAATGCCACCTTACACCATTACTGACCCACTGTCAAACCGGTCATGCTGGAGGATGTTGCAGGCAGCAGATCATTCTCCTTGGCGTCTCCAGACTCTGTCACGTCTGTCACATGTGCTCAGTGAGAACCTGCTTTCATCTGTGAAGAGCACAGGGCGCCAGTGGTGATTTGCCAATCTTGGTGTTCTCTGGCAAATGCCAAACGTCCTGCACGGTGTTGAGCTGTAAGCACAACCCCCACCTGTGGACGTCGGGCCCTCATACCACCCTCATGGAGTCTGTTTCTGATCGTTTGAGTAGACACATGCACATTTGTGGCTTGCTGGAGGTCATTTTGCAGGGCTCTGGCAGTGCTCCTCCTGTTCCTCCTTGCACAAAGGCAGAGGTAGCGGTCCTGCTGCTGGGTTGTTGCCCTCCTACGGCCTCCTCCATGTCTCCTGATGTATTGGCCTGTCTCCTGGTAGCGCCTCCATGCTCTGGACACTATGCTGACAGACGGTATCCGTTCAGATGGTCGACCATGTTATGGTCGACAGTCATTAGGTCGACCACTATTGGTCGACATTGACATGGTCGACATGGACACATGGTCGACACATGAAAATGGTCGACACATGAAAAGGTCGACATGAGTTTTTTAACTTTTTCTTCTTTTGGGGAACTTTTCCATACTTTACGATCCACGTGGACTACGATTGGAACGGTAATCTGTGCCGAGCGAAGCGGTAGCGGAGCGAAGGCACCATGCCCGAAGCATGGCGGGCGAAGCGAGCCATGCGAGGGGACGCGGTGCACTAATTCGGGTTCCCAGTCACATTACGCAAAAAATGACACCCAAAAAAGTTAAAAAACTCATGTCGACCTTTCCATGTGTCGACCATTTTTATGTGTCGACCATGTGTCCATGTCGACCATGTCAATGTCGACCAATAGTGGTCGACATAATGACTGTCGACCATAACATGGTCGACCATTCATAACGGAACACTGACAGACACAGCAAACCTTCTTGCCACAGCTCGCATGGGATCAGTACTAAATGCCGCCGGTCGGAATCCCGGCAGTTGAAATACCGATGCCGGAATCCCGACCACACAATCCCGACAGGGGTGGTGAGCGGAACGCAGCCCCTTGTGGGCTCGCTTCGCTCGCCACGCTGCGGGCACGGTGCCTCGCTACGCTCGGCACACTATTATATTCTCCCTCTATTGGTGTCGTGGACACCCACGGAGGGAGAATATGTCGGGATTGTGGCGGTCGGGATTCCGGCGTCGGTATTTCGACAGCCGGGATTCCGGCCGGCGGCATCTTGACTGCATCCCGCTCGCATTGATGTGCCATCCTGGATGAGCTGCACTACCTGAGCCAGTTGTGTGGGTTGTAGACTCCGTCTCATTATACCACTAGAGTGAAAGCACCGCCAGCTTTCAAAAGTGACCAAACATCAGCCAGAAAGCATAGGAGCTGAGAAGTGGTCTGTGGTCACCACCTGCAGAACAACTCCTTTATTGGGGGTGTCTTGCTAATTGCCTATAATTTCCACCTGTTGTCTATTCCATTTGCACAACAGCATGTGAAATTGATTGTCAATCAGTGTTGCTTCCTAAGTGGACAGTTTGATTTCACAGAAGTGTGATTGATTTGGAGTTACATTGTGTTGTTTAAGTGTTCCCTTTATTTTTTTGAGCAGTGTATATATATATATATATATATATATATATATATATATATATAAAACGAGTTTTATGGTAAGAACTTACCTTTGTTAAAACTCTTTCTGCGAGGTACACTGGGCTCCACAAGGATAGACATTGGGGTGTAGAGTAGGATCTTGATCCAAAGCACCAACAGGCTCAAAAGCTTTGACCTTCTTCCCAAGATGCATAGCGCCGCCTCCTATATCACCCCGCCTCCGTGCACAGGAGCTCAGTTTTGTTAGCCAGCCCAATGCAGTAGCAAGTAAAAGAGACGACAACTGCCAGTTGCCACAAACACTACACTCTCCCGACAGGAGAAGTGTCAGCGGCTAATGCCATACCAACCCAAAGAAGCTAAGTGCGTCAGGGTGGGTGCCTTGTGGAGCCCAGTGTACCTCGCAGAAAGAGTTTTAACAAAGGTAAGTTCTTACCATAAAACTCGTTTTCTGCTGCGGGGTACACTGGGCTCCACAAGGATAGACATTGGGGATGTCCTAAAGCAGTTCCTTACGGGAGGGGACGCACTGAAGTGGGCACAAGAACCCGGCGTCCAAAGGAAGCATCCTGGGAAGCGGCGGTATCGAAGGCATAGAACCTAATGAACGTGTTCACTGGGGACCACGTAGCCGCCTTGCACAATTGTTCAAGGGTCGCACCACGTTGGGCCGCCCAAGAAGGTCCAACAGACCGAGTAGAATGGGCCTTAATGTGATCAGGAGCAGAGAGACCAGCCTTCACATAAGCATGTGCAATCACCATTCTAATCCATCTGGCCAGAGTTTGCTTGTGAGCAGGCCAGCCACGTTTGTGAAACCCAAACACAACAAAAAGAGAATCAGATTTCCTAATAGGAGCCGTTCTCTTCACATAGATACGGAGAGCCCGTAACACATCCAAAGACCGCTCTTTGGAAAACAGATCCGGAGAAACAAGTGCCGGAACCACAATCTCCTGATTAAGGTGGAACGAAGAAACCACCTTAGGTAGATAGCCGGGACGAGTCCTAAGAACCGCCCGGTCACGGTGAAATATCAGATATGGGGAACTACAGGACAAGGCACCCAAATCTGACACTCTTCTAGCTGAAGCAATAGCCAGCAGAAACACCACCTTAAGGGAAAGCCACTTAAGGTCAGTTGAACCAAGAGGTTCAAACGGAGACTCTTGTAACGCCTCCAAAACCACCGACAAGTCCCAAGGAGCCACAGGCGGGACATAGGGAGGTTGGATACGCAACATGCCCTGAGTAAAGGTATGCACATCAGGTAAGGTCGCAATTTTTCTCTGAAACCACACCTACAAGGCAGATATTTGAACCTTGAGGGAGGCCAGACGCAGGCCTAAGTCCAGGCCCTGCTGAAGAAAAGCCAACAACTTGGCTATACTAAACTTGGAAGCGTGATAATCGTTAGATGCGCACCAAACAAAGTAAGAATGCCAGACACTATAGTAAATCCGAGCCGAAGCCGGTTTCCGGGCCCGCAACATAGTTTGAATGACCGCCTCAGAAAACCCTTTAGCCCTTAAGATGGAAGCTTCAGGAGCCACGCCGTCAAAGACAGCCGGGCTAGGTCCTGGTAGACACAGGGGCCCTGAACGAGGAGGTCTGGGCATTGTGGAAGTAGAATTGGACGCTCTGATGATAGGCCTTGCAGGTCTGAGAACCAGTGCCGTCTGGGCCACGCTGGAGCTATGAGAAGCAGGATTCCTTTTTCTTGCTTGAACTTCCGAATTACCCTGGGCAGGAGTGACACCGGAGGGAACACGTACGGCAGCCGAAACCTCCACGGTACCGCCAGCGCATCCACAAATGCTGCTTGAGGATCCCTTGTCCTTGCTCCGAAGACCAGAACCTTGTGATTATGTCGAGACGCCATCAGATCTACGTCTGGAAGGCCCCACCTTTCCACTAGGAGTTGAAACACTTCTGGATGGAGGCCCCACTCGCCGGTATGCACGTCCTGACGACTGAGAAAGTCCGCTTCCCAATTCAGGACTGTTAGGGTCTCCTGCCCTGTGCTGCCACGTCGTCATGGCAACCGGGAGACAAGTGCTAGCGGAGTAACCTGAGTGCAGCTGATACTCCGGTTCGGGTCTTTTGCTGTGCAGTGGTTATAGGCTCTGTGCACGGCAGGGGATCCGGTGCTGGTTTTTGTGCTCACAGTCTGTGAGGTCTGAGTGGGGCGTGGACAGCACCTGCTTTATAAGGCCTCTTCTCAGGGTAAGCAGATGCTTCTGAATCTTTGTTGGTTAGTCAGTTCCTGAAAGTTAACCAGTACTGTGTAGCTTTGTATTTGTTTGTTGCTTACTGCAAATAGGCCTGGGGATTTGGTATTACACTCTGCCAATCCAGACCTAGCAGTAAGACTGGAGTCAGTCGTTTAGCTTGCTGGGGTTCTGTTACTACTCTGTGAACTTAGCAAGTTTGCGGCTGTATTCTAAGACTTGTCTGTCTAATCCTGTCTCACTGTGCTAGGTGTCAGGGGTCAGTTTAGTGGCAGTAAGCTGAACCTGTGCACTGCAAGTGAGAATTAGGATTGTGGAGACTCTCCTTGTGTCTATCATTCCATCTCTGACCAAGGAGTTTACTGCCACACCCGTTGGTAACCCTTTAGGGTTTTGCTGTTGCCCTTAGCAACAGCATTTCGGGTTCTCTACGTATTAAAACACAACATCTTGCTTTTCCCATCTGAGCATTTCTAATACAAGAGAGATACCCAGTTCCTTAGCCTCTGGGCTTCTCTGTTCACTTTGTGTGTATTTTGTTACCCTATCACCTTCTGTGTACGTTATGTCATATTCCCCAGTCTGTCTGTGAGTCCATTTGTTTTGCATAACAGTTCAAACACCAGTACATTCCTGCAGGCACTGGAGTGCATAACAATTCTGACACCAGTACTTTCCTGCAGGCACTGGTGTGCATAACAAGGACTCCCGGAATGAATATTGCCGATATGGCCGGTAGATGGAGTTCTGCCCACTGTAGAATCCGTGAGACTTCCTTCATTGCTAGGCGGCTTCGAGTGCCGCCTTGATGATTTATGTAAGCCACTGTGGTGGCGTTGTCCGACTGTACTTGAACAGGACGGTTCTGAATTAAATGCTGGGCTAGGTTCAAGGCATTGGAGACTGCCCGCAACTCCAGAATATTGATCGAGAGGAGGGACTCCTCCTTGGTCCACCGCCCCTGAAGGGAGTGTTGCTCCAGCACCGCGCCCCAACCTCTTAGACTGGCATCTGTCGTCAACAGGACCCAGTTAGATATCCAGAACGGACGGCCCCTGCACAGTTGTTGGTTCCGGAGCCACCAGAGCAGCGACAGACGGACCTCCGGAGTCAATGAGATCATTTGAGACCTGAGCCGGTGAGGGAGGCCGTCCCATTTGGCTAGAATCAGCCTCTGGAAAGGGTGAGAGTAAAATTAAGCGTACTCCACCATGTCGAATGCTGACACCATAAGGCCCAGCACCTGCATCGCCGAATGTATCGACACCTGCAGACGAGATAGGAAGCAACGAATCCTGTCCTGAAGTTTCAGGACTTTCTCCTGAGACAGGAACAACCGCTGGTTGTGAGTGTCCAATAGTGCTCCCAGATGCACCATGCTCTGAGCAGGGATCAGGGATGACTTCTTCCAGTTGATGAGCCACCCGTGGGCTTGCAGAAACCGGACCGTCACATCTAGATGATGCAGGAGAAGTTCTGGGGAATTTGCCAGGATTAACAAGTCGTCCAAATATGGCAGTATCCTGACACCTTGACGGCGGAGTACCACCGTCATCACCGCCATGACTTTTGTAAAGACTCGCGGAGCCGTTGTTAAACCAAAAGGTGACGCCCGAAACTGGTAATGGCAGTTGCCAATCGCAAATCTCAGGTACTGCTGATGAGACACTGCTATAGGAATATGCAGGTAAGCATCCTGTATATTCAGGGAGACCATGAAGTCCCCAGGTTCCAAGGCTAGAACTATAGAGCGAAGCGTTTCCATCCGGAACTTGGAAATCCTCACAAACCTGTTCAATGCCTTGAGGTTGAGAATAGGCCGGGAGGACCCATTCGGTTTCGGGACTAGAAACAGCGAAGAATAGTACCCACAGCCCCTCTGCGCAAGAGGCACCTGTACTACGACTCCTGTATCCAGGAGGGTCTGTACCACTGAATGTAGAGTGTTTGCCTTTGTCTCATCCAGCAGGACATCTGTCTGGCAAAATCAATGAGGGGGTCGGTTTTTGAAGGCTATGGCGTCTGAAGTGGACTTCAACCATTCCTGGGTATACCCTAGAAGCCGGCCCCCCACCCTGGTATCCCCCAGAGGGAGGCCCGCCCCGTCATGCGGCAGGCTTATCTGTCTTGGAAGCTGGCTGATGGGCCGCCCAGGCTCTTTTGGGCTTAGGCTTACCAGGTTTGGAAGTGCGGGCCTGCTCGTTGTACGCCTGACCTTTTTCTTTACCTGATGGACGAAAGGGGCGAAAGGAAGTACCTTTAGCCTTCGACACAGGAGGAGCAGTACTTGGCAGACAGGCAGTTTTGGCAGTAGCCAAGTCAGCCACAATCTTATTTAAATCCTCCCCAAACAGAATATCTCCCTTAAAAGGGAGTACCTCCAGGGTTTTTCTAGAGTCCAGATCCACAGCCCAGGATCTCAGCCACAATATCCGATGAGCCAGGACTGACGTAGTAGAGGCCTTGGCTGCCAGGATACCGGCATCAGAAGCCGCCTCTTTAATATAACGAGAAGCTGTGACAATATATGACAAACATTGTCTAGCATGGTCAGAGGAGATTTCAGCATCTAACTCCAAGGCCCATGCTTCAATGGCCTCTGCAGCCCAAGTAGCTGCAATAGTGGGCCTTTGTGCAGCACCCGTGAGGGTGTAAAACGCTTTCAGACAACCCTCCACGCGTTTATCCATAGGCTCTTTTAGAGACGTGACGGTGGTGACTGGTAGAGCTGAGGAAACCACCATCCTAGCCACATGTGAGTCCACTGGAGGAGGCGTTTCCCAATTCTTAGACAGCTCCAGCGGGAGGGGATAGCGAGCCAGCATCTTCTTTTGAGGCACAAACTTCGTACCCGGGTTTTCCCAGGGTTCCTGACGTATATCAATTAGGTGGTCAGAGTGAGGTAAAACTTGTTTAATCACCTTCTGACGCTTGAACCTATCTGGTTTCTTAGGAGGAACGGATGGCTCGGGATCATCCGTAATCTGTAAAATTAACTGAATAGCCTCCAAAAGATCAGGAACATCCACATGTGAACCACCCTCCCCATCAGCCGTATCTGAGTCAGAACCTGTGGGGTCAGTGTAAGTGCCGTCTTCATCCGACGAGGTGTCAGTGACAGCAGTGGATTGTGAGGAGACAAGCGCTCACTTAGAGGACCCCTTGGACGTAGGCGAGCGACGGTCAGACTTCTTAGTAGTCAGGGACTGGTTCAACTTCTTTATTTGAGCAGATAAATCGTCCGCCCACGGCGTGTTAGCTGCAGGGACCACAAACGGTTGTACCGGCATTGGGGGTCCCATAGGGGGTGTTAGTTTATGAACTAGCGTATGCAGAAGCGTGGAAAAAGCGGCCCACGGCGTGTCATTAATTGCCACAGTTGCCACCGTCCCACTGGGGGGCAAGGAGCCCCCAGAACCAGAGGCCAAAGCTGCTATATTCTCCTCATAGATATCTGCGGCTTCATCAACACCGGCAGTGTGTTCAGCCCTAGAACCGTTACCCTCAGAAGCAGACATGATATAACTTGCAGTAACAGGTAACACAGTACAATTTGTCAGCAGCACAATACCTCTAGCCCAAACCCCTGCGCAGTGTTGACAGCACCAGCAGAGATAAAGGAGAGATATGGTGACTAAATCACAGAGAAAAAAACGTATAACAGTATATCTTTGTGAAAATCCTATATTATATAAAACCTGACGCACCAAGCCCCCTCAGGTTATAGAATATAGGGATAGCAGGTTGAGTGAAAGACACGAAATGGACACCACTCAGCTATCAAATGCACACACAAATAGTCACAGTTTGTACAATGCAGAGGTTATTACTAACAATAATACTGCACTGGACTAGCTTACACAGCTATATAACAATAGATATAACAGTACATAGTAAGAACTGGATGTATATCACAGGGTAATTGTACTAGGAAACCCTGACTAAGTGCACTCTTTCTTAACTAACACTGACTAAAAAAAGGCAGGTAGAATACTTAAGTGTCTTGTAAAGTCACAGCACTGACAACCAGGCGGCTTTACATAGGAGGATTTGCCCAAGCATTCCCAGGAACAGTGAGCTGAGGGATAATGGCGCCGCAGACACTGCCAGGGAGAGAGGGACAGACAGATATGCAGCTCCAGGGCGGGAACATTTGCAGAAAATGGCGCCCTGGGGCTGGGGGAGGGGCTTCAGGTCCAAGCTCTATCCCCCTGCTGGCAAAACCACCGGGTACTGCGGGCTCTAATAAAACAGTTTATAGAGAAAACCTGACCTGTCCCATGCCCTGGTGATCTAGTGGGATCGCCTGTACTGCCACAGTGTCCACCACCAGCGCGCGCGGCCCGCCTCCAACTGACCGCGCCGGATCGTGATAAAGACCGGGTCCCGCAAGCGGGACCCACTTACCACCTCCCGAAGCGCGGCCACGCGATCCCGGAGAGCCCCAGCCGTGTGTGACTAACTTGGAAGAAAACCGGAGCCTCCTGCTGTAGGTACCCGGCAACCAGGGCACGGGAGTGTACAGCGCCGCTGGGGGAGAGATGGAGCTGCAGCAGGCAATGTCTACTGACATCCAGCACAATCTGTGCCTCTGCTGCAGCCCTTGTAGTCTTCTTTTTTCCTCAGAAAAAGCTTTTATAGAGCTGCTGTGAGCAGCTCTTCCTGTTACATGCTTGCACTGCAAGCACCAACTACAAAACTGAGCTCCTGTGCACGGAGGCGGGGTGATATAGGAGGCGGCGCTATGCATCTTGGGAAGAAGGTCAAAGCTTTTGAGCCTGTTGGTGCTTCGGATCAAGATCCTACTCTACACCCCAATGTCTATCCTTGTGGAGCCCAGTGTACCCCGCAGCAGATATATATATATATATATATATATATATAAATATAACCAAGAATAAAATAAATTAAAATATGGCCAGCCTTACATTTTTGGTTAGGCTGCTGGCAGGCAGTACTGTACAATTGGAGACCGAGAGCTGGCTTCCCACCGGGGCAAGGACACAGGCAGGCCAGGCGCATACCGCTCAGCAAAGGGATGCAGTGCACGTAGGCGCCAGGGGGGAGATGCGCTCTACCCGCTCTGCATCCCTGTGCTGAGTTCCCCTGCCCTGCGGATGCTGGCTGCTGCGCCTGTCAAACTCTATGACAGGCAGCGGTGCTGGCATCATGAAGCCTCCTCTCCCCCTCCCCTCCTCCCCTGTCACATACTCACAGTGCAGCCAGTCACAGTGTGCTGGGTGGATCTAAAAGGGGGCGGAACTTCGTGGGAATAAGGGGTGGAGCTACACTGGACAAGGCTGCAGCCTGCATCACAGGAGGACGAGTTTCCAGACTTTTTCATGTAAGTGGCTGGAAAGAGTGTGTGTGTGACAGTGGGGGTCATTCCGATCCGATCGCACTCTGCACTTCTTCGCAGGTGTGCGATCGGGTCGGAACTGCGCATGCGCAGGTGTGTCGTTGCCCAGCGACAGTCGTCGCCGTGCAGCGACGCCGCGAATGAAGAAAGCTGTCGCTGCGGCGACCGCAAGAAGATTGACACGAAGAAGGCTTTCCAGGGTGTCAACTGACCATTTTCTGGGAGTGGTTCAGCGAACGCAGGCGTGTCCAGGTGTTTGGAGGGTGGATGTCTGACATCAATTTCCAGGACCTGCATCGCTGAATCGATCGCACAAGGTAACTATTACACTGGTCTAGTTCTACACAAAACTTTTTTGCATAGCAGGGCTGCACAAGCGTTCGCAGCCTTGCTATTACAAAAAGTCCTCCCCCATGGGTGGCGTCGAGTTGATCGCACGGGCAGCAAAAAGTTGCTACGTGCGATCAACTCGGAATGACCCCCATTATGTACATGTGTGTGTATGTATATGTGGTGTATGTGTGACTGTGAGCATAATGTATGTAAGCGTTACTGCTTCAGGCGGCGTTGCATCTTGTATAATCGTTACTGGTACAGGGGGCGTTACGTGTGCAAGCGTCACTGGTACAGGGGGCATTCGTGTGTAAGTATCACTGGTACATGGGGCATTGCGTGTGTACGCGTCACTGGTACAGGGGGCATTACATGTGTAAGCGTCACTGGTACAGGGGGCGTTGCGTGTGTAAGCGTCACTGGTACAGGGGGCGTTGCGTGTGTAAGCGTCACTGGTACAGGGGGCATTACGTGAGCAAGCATCACTGGTACAGGGGGCGTTACATGTGCGTCACTGCTACAGGGTGCGTTACATGTGTAAGCGTCAACGCGGGTGTGTTACGTGTGTGTTACGTGTGTAAGCATCACTGCTGCAGGGGGCGTTATGTGTGTAAGCGCCACTGGTACAGGGGTTGTTGCGTGTGTAAGTGTCAACTGTACAGGGGGCGTTACATGTGCAAGCGTCACTGATACTGGGGGCGTTACATGTGCAAGCATCAATGCTACAGGGTGCGTTACGTGTGTCAGCATCACGGCTGCAGGGGGCGTTATGTGTGTAAGCGTCACTGCTACGGGGTGCATTACGTGTGTAAGCGTCAACGGTACAGGGTGCATTATGTGTGTAAGCGTCACTGGTACAGGGGTCGTTGCGTGTGTAAGCGTCACTGGTACATAAGGCATTACGTGTGTAAGCGTCACTGCTACGGGGTGCATTACGTGTGTAAGCGTCAACGGTACAGGGTGCGTTACGTGTGTAAGCGTCACTGCTGCAGGGAGTGTTACGTGTGTAAGCGTCACTGGTACAGGTGTCGTTGCGTGTGTAAGCGTCACTGGTACAGGGGGCGTTACATGTGCAAGCGTCACTGCTACAGGTTGCGTTACATGTGTAAGCATCAATGCTACAGGGTGCGTTACGTGTGTAAGCATCCCTGCTGCAGGGGGCGTTAGGCGTGTAAGCGTCACTGTGTCTTGTATAAGTGTCACTGGTACAGGGGACGTTATGTGTGTAAGCATCAATGCTACAGGGTGCGTTACGTGTGTGTCACTGCTGCAGGGGGCATTAGGCGTGTAAGCGTCACTGTGTCTTGTATAAGTGTCACTGGTACAGGGGACGTTATGTGTGTAAGCATCAATGCTACAGGGTGCGTTACGTGTGTGTCACTGCTGCAGGGGGCATTAGGCGTGTAAGCGTCACTGTGTCTTGTATAAGTGTCACTGGTACAGGGGACGTTATGTGTGTAAGCGTCAATGCTACAGGGTGCTTTACGTGTGTGTCACTGCTGCAGGGGGCATAACGTGTGTAAGCGTCACTGCTTCAGGGGATGTTACGTGTGTAAGCATCACTGCGTCTTGTATAAGCGTCACTGGTACAGGGGACGTTACGTGTGAAAGCATCACTACTGCAGGGGGCGTTACGTGTGTAAGTCCCACTACTACAGGGAACATTGTGTGTATAAGCATTATGTGCGCTGTCCAATTGTAAAGTACGGGATGGCGCAAATTTATAGTTTGCAGGGGGCGCCGGACACCCTAGCACCGGCCCTGGACACAGGTCGGATTAGGCTATCATCCATTTTATTAAGGCCCGCAGCACCCGGTGGTGAAGTCCAGCAAGAGGATAAGGCTCTGGCCTGTAGCCCCTCCACCAGCCCCATGGCGCTATTTAGAGTAAATGTTCCCACCCAGGGGCTGCATCTCTCTGTCTCCCTCACTCCCTGTCAGTGTTTGGGCGGCATTACACACAGCTGGGACTGCTGGGTGATGCCTCCTCTGTAAAGCTGCCTGCATCATCAGCGCTGTGCATTTATAGGACACTTAAGTATTAGACAGTGTTAGTTAAGAACAAGCGCATACTCCAGGGATTTTTAGTACAAGTACCCTGTGATATTCACCCCGTTTTTACTGTGCATTGATATATCTGTTTATATACATAGCTTTCCTCAATAATAGTATTGCTAGTCCAGTGCAGTTTTATTATTTGTTATAATTCCTGCATTGTACATGTGACTGTGTGTGTGCATATAGCTGCTGGGTGATTTATTCTCCGTGTATCTCACTCCTACTGCTATCTCTATATTCTGTTACCTGAGGGGGCTCCGTGCATCAGGGTTATTAGATAATATAAATATTTCACAGGATATACATATTTTGTATTTTTCTTGTGTTTTTCAGTCACATCTTACCTCAGAAATCCCCTGTTTGTGCTGTCACACTGCACGGGGGGTTTGTGTTAGGTATATTTGCTGATATTGTACTGTGTCGCCCATGGTTTACGCTTTCATATCACGTGAGCTACAGGGGGCGATAGGTCTGGGGCTGATTCCGCCGTGCACGGTTATGATGTCCCAGATGCATTTGAGGATAACATGGCTGCGGAGGGTTTAGGTTTTGGGGGTTCTGTATTCCCCAGTCAGTTTGTAACAACGGGGGCTCATCAGGGCCTGCCTTGGTCTGCCTTTTCTAATTTACTGACTACGTTGGTAACTAGACTTGCGTCCCTATGGGACCTCCTCTGCCTTATCAGCCTGATATGGTCCCTGCGGTTTATCCGCCATGGACAGATGTTCTGTCCACATCAGTTACAGCACTTGAATAACACTTTGGATAAACGTATTCCTGACCCTCGCCCACCTAAGACTAAACCTAAGAAGTCCTCTAAGCGGGCTAATACTTCTTCTCAATCCACGCATGTTCCGGATACCTCTTCCGATGAAGATGGCGTGTATACTGACCCCACAGACTCTGATCATGACGTTTCTGATGGGGAATCTGTTTCACAGGTGGATGTTCCTGATCTATTAAAGGCTATCAGGCTCATTCTTCAGATTGACGATGATCCTGAGCTCCTGAGCCTGCTACTACGTCTAAGAAACCGGACAGGTTCAAACGTCAGAAGGTTACTAAATTAGTTTTACCTCATTCTGACCACTTGGTTGACATACGCCAGGAATCCTGGGAGAACCCAGGAAAGAAATTCACCACCACAAGAAGATGCTAGCCCCCTATCCCCTTGCTGTAGAATTGAGTAAAAATTGGGAAACGCCACCTCCGGTGGATTCGCAAATCGCTCGGCTGGTGGTGTCATCTGCTCTGCCTGTCACTACCGTCACTTCTCTCAAGGAACTGATGGATAAGCGTGTGGAGGGCTGCTTAAAAGCTATCTATACCCTTGCAGGGGCTGCGCATAGGCCCACCATTGCGGCTACTTGGGCCGCAGAATCTATTGAGGCGTGGGCTCGGGAAATAGAGGCTGAGTTTCCGTCCAATTTTTCTAAACATGCCAGACAATGTCTCTTATATTGTCACGGCATCTCATTACATTAAAGAAGCAGCTTCAGATGCAGGTGTTCTGGCAGCCAAGGCTGCTATGACATCCATTTTGGCTCGCCGTATTCGCTGGTTGCGGTTCTACAACTTCTACAGTTCACTCATGGTATGGTTGAATACCACTTCAGATGCTTGGGTACGGGAAGTCATCACTCACAGATGCACTATATCCTTCAAGACACAGCCCCCTCCTCGCGGTTGTCTGACGGACATCCCTACGGATCAGGTGAAGGCAACTACTCTCCGTTCAGTGGTACAATCCCTCCTGGACACGGGAGTGGTAGTGCCGGTGCCTCTGGCTCAGAGGGGCAGGGGGTACTATTCAACGCTGTTCCTAGTCCCTAAACCGAATGGTTCCTCCTGGCCCATTATCAACCTCAAATCTTTGAACAAGTTTGTGAGGGTTTCCAAGTTTCGTATGGAGACCCTTCGCTCTATTGTCCTGGCTTTGGAACCAGGGGACTATATGGTTTCCCTGGATATACAGGATGCTTACATGCATATCCCTATTGCCATGACACATCAGCAATACCTGTGGTTTGCTATTGGCAATCTCCATTGCCAATTCCGGGCCTTACTGTATGGTCTGACCACGGCTCCGCGTATTTTCACCAAGGTCATGGCAGTTATGACGGCTTCACTCCGCCGTCGGGGCATCCGGATCCTGCCGTATCTGGACGATCTACTGATCCAGGCCAATTCTCCAGAAGTTCTCCTACGTCATTTGGATCTGACAGTCCAGTTTCTGCAAGCCCACGGGTGGCTCATCAACTGGAAGAAATCCTCCCTGGTCCCTGCCCAGAGCATGGTGCATCTGGGAGCGTTGTTGGACACACACAACCAGAGGTTGTTTTCGTCACAGGAGAAAGTTCTGAAGCTTCAGGACAAGATACGTTGCATCCTTTCTCGTCCGCGTGTGTCAATACACTCGCCCATGCAAGTACTAGGCCTCATGGTGTTGGCTTTCGACATGGTGGAGTATGCTCAATTTCATTCCCGCCCTCTGCAGAAACTGATTCTTGCCAAGTGGGAGAGCTGCCTCACCAGATCAGGTCTTAAATGATCTCCTTGTCTCCGGAGGTCCGTCTGTCACTGACCTGGTGGCTGCAGGTCCAACGATTGAGCAGGGGTCATCCCTTCCGGATCTCCAACTGGGTTCTTCTAATGACAGATTCCAGTCTGAGGGGTTGAGGCGCGGTGCTGGAGCAACACTCTCTTCAGGGTCGGTGGACCAGGGAGAAGTCTCTCCTCCCGATAACATTCTAGAATTGCAGGAAGTGTTCAATGCTCTGAAACTGGCCCGGCATCTGGTACTTAATAGGCCTGTTCAAGTACAGTCAGATAACGCCACCATGGTGGCGTACATAAATCATCAAGGCGGCACTCGAAGCCGCATGGCAATGATGGAAGTGTCAAAGATTCTTCAATGGGCGGAACGCCATCTGCCAGCCATACCGGCAGTGTTTAATCCGGGGATCCTCAACTGGGAAGCGGACTTCCTCAGTCGTCAGAATGTACACGCCGGAGAGTGGAGCCTTCATCCAGAAGTATTTCAACTCCTAGTGGACAAGTGGGGCTTACCAGATGTAGACCTGATGGCGTCTCGACACAATCACAAAGTTCCGGTCTTCCGAGTGTCAAAGTCAGAAAAATATCACGCTGCACACTGCCATATATGCACCTCATGCGTGTGCCCGCTGCACGTGCATGAGCCCTCCCGTGCGTGCGTATACTCGCGGTCGCGTGCACTCGCGGACGCGCGGTATGCGCATTTACGGTAGAGTTTGTGTTCGTCTAGCGGGCAACTCAATCGTAACATATTTTATTCATATAATGTATTTTGTAGATTATGGTCCCTTTGATAGAATCTGAAAGTTTAGTTAATGTAGTATGTTCAGGGACAAAGAGATCCCTCTTTGTTTGATACGAAGGGTCAGACAGGGGTTACACAGTGGTGTTTAGTATCCATCGGAAGAGAATATAATTAGCAATATTCCGGTGTTGGTTTGAAGCGGATTAATCGCTCGTGCGTATAGTTATGGACATAAGAAGTTTATGGACATTTACTATATTTGCACTTTATTACCCATGCGGCGGGAAACCCAGTTTCCCACCCACCTGAGCAGTTAGGAATAGTCACAGCCCACCTGTATGAACCAACCTATGACCTTTTGTTATAATGCGAAGACGAATTCCTGTGTCCAATGAATAAGAATGTAGGGACCATTGTACTGTATTGTGTGTAGTGTATAAAAGGACAAGCCGATCTGGGCCAGCTCTCTACTCTCTTCAACGGTTCTCATTGCTGATAATCGGGAGCTGGATATCCAGAAAGGCGCTTGCGATTGTTTCCCCTGGTGCGTAAGTTCTCTGCAACCATATTGTCTCTTATTTAATGTTATAAGCCATTCTCTCTCTCCTTCCCCCTTTAAATGTAATTGTATCTTTATTGTATTTTATGTGTAGTGATTCGGTTAGGTATTTTATGTTATCTTGGTAGTGTATAACTTGTATTGTATTATTCTTTTGCAATTGAACGTTCATTCATTTCCTTAAAAGTCGTTAGACCCTTAGACCGGTATTTGAGTGTTTATTATATTGCTAAGGGGTTCTCAGAGCGTCACATACGCTCATACAGCTTTTAAACTAACAAGGTTACACTGTGTTGCATTTACACCTTTTCACTGCACAAGGGTTTACAGTATAAGTACATTGTTTATGGTATAGTTATAAAGGTTTAACTCTGTGAGCGTCAGCGCCGCTTGTGATCTCCTCGTGGTCCGAGCATCCGCTACGCTGATAGCGTATCATTACGTTAGTTGGCGGCCTGTGGCGTGCTTGCCTTTACGCTCTGAGCCGTGAGCGAACGTGCCGCTTGTGCGTCTCGTCCACGGCTAAGCGTTCGTTACGCTACGTGCGTACTCTTACGGTATTCCATACGCCAATTGCGTACTGTGTTCTTTAACCTTTTAGAGTGTTTTATACAAGGTATAGAATAGGCATTGTCAATTGGGGGCTCGCCCGCTCTTCACATATCTGCACTAGGTAATTCCAGCAGACATTATCGGTCAGCAAAAGGCTAGAGGTAATATTCCTCGTAGTGCTGACCAGATAAGCGTCTGCTTCGCTTAGTAAGGAGTGCTGAAGGAATCCGGAACCAAAAGGTAGGAACAGTACGTTATTGTCTTTTAAAACCTGTTTAGTTTCTGTTTTGCGAACGTAAGCAATAAGCATACACATCTGTATTTCTTGTTTAGTATTGTTTTCGTGCCTCATTCTCCTGATTGCCACATACTAGTGATAAACGTGTTGAGACATTTGTTGTTATAAATAGTTAAAAGTAATATTTAAGGGAATAATTATAAAAGGCACTCACACAATCTCGCCTAGAATACAAGGGAGATTTGAGTGGTGGTCAGTGAAGGATTACTGTTAAAGATCATTCACATTGATAAACGTGTAGTGTGTAACTGTGGACGTACTTGGTCTGTGTACACGTGTCCTTACAAGGGCAGGGCGTATGCAGCAAGGGTCGACGCACGGAGCGTGTATTACGCAACGGAGCGTACGGATACGCCCACATGATACAAACCGCACGATAGTATTGTTTAGTAAGCGATAAGGAAATAACGCGAAAAATAACACAAATCTATCTCAAATCCAAAAGTTTAAAAGTTAAAAGAAAAAGACTTTCTCTGTTGCAATTCTTCTGGGTTAGGCGAATACCGAATGAAAGGATTTCTGCGCAGAAATAAAAATTAAAGTGTACATGTGGTAAGAGTGTGTGTATATATAAGATTTCTCTTTTATTACGGAAGTGGGAACCATAGGCCAGTAGAAAGAGATACACCAGCGAGAGTGATATCGTGGGGTGGCTTGGGAGGCGTCCCTTGTTAGACTCGACACATTAATGAGCAGTAGAGTCTGCTGTACATAACAGACCAGGAGGTCACAGACCAGGAGGTCACAGAACAAGAGGTTCAGGTACAGCAGACTTTAAGTAGAGAGCACAACCGAAGAGGGTTGGTGCGAGACCCATATAGGCCAACAAAGCTCATCGCTGAAGGAATTCGCAGCAGAAATTTTCAATTCCACTGATCGTTCCGCACATAAGATTAGTTGCTTGTGTGCAGATACGATTGTACCGCATGTGATTGTGTGCATTAGCGTGTCTTGAATTCAGAAGAACGCTACTTGCACATTGTTAACGTGATTTGTGTAATTTTTTTATTTTAAGGGAAGTAGCCTGATCACTCGGGGACATTCCAACAACCGATACTTGCTGGGGACTGGAAGGTCCAACACGCCCCAGTAAATAAAGGTTCATAGGGGCCCTAGGTTGGGTACGGAACCTCTGGGAACTTTGGTCGCCGTATTGGCCAGCGTGGGCGGAGTTAAGTGGGCGGACCTCGAGGCAAAACCCCCACTGCAGCCTTGCCCCGAACATTTTGGTTTTCTGTGAGGGTTGCCGGAGACCCTGATTGGAAGTCAGAGGTAGTGAAAGCAACGCCTGCAGAGATGGGGGCCACTTGTTCAGGTAAGGGGCGATCAACCCAGGTTCAGGTTGATTTGGTAAACCGACCAATCGGGTCGGCAAGGTATATCATGTGTGAGAAATATGGTCATCACACAGAAATGTTGTGCAATGAATGGGAAAGGATGACTGTGCATGACGGGGAAAAGTTTCCCCGGGTAGGTAGTTTTAACCCAGAAGTGTTACAGAATTTAAGGAGAAGAGTTTGCCTGATTAAGTCTTCAAAAAGGCGTATTAGACATTATGATTATTTAACATTGTGGCAACAGGAAGGTGAAATACAAAGGGGGTTGGCGCAAGCCACTGGATCTAACCCTATCAGGAAACTGATAGCCACTGCTCCCCCACCACCATACATACCTGGAGAGAAATTGGTTGCAGAGAATGGCACTCAGGGTCATGTTAAATGTGTAGAAGTTAAGGATAATGAAACCAAAGTAATTAATGCTAACACTAATCCGTGCAAGTTGTACCCCGTTTTGAACTTTCCCCAGGATTGTGACCAAGAGGATGAGCCCACAACAATATCAGCACTCTCCCTAGCAGCCACCATATCAGAAACAGCAGTAGGCACGACTCAACCCGTAAGATTAGTATCAAAGGCCCCTAGCGGAGGGATTGTAAAACAGGTGAGGTCGTATCGACTGGTAAGTACGGCACCATACACTATGCTGAAACCATTTCACCACATGTTGTAGAATCTACTCAGAATTATGTTGTAGGACTTAATCCTGTTAGGGTAATAGCAGTGCCAAATGGGAAAACTGAAGCTTCAGGGGCAACTCCTGTCAGGAACATCGCCATGCACTGTCCCTTTTCCCGAGCAGAATTAAGATCAATGTTGTCTGAATTCCCTGATCCTAGGAAAGACTTAGTTGCATGTCAAAAGTATATTAGGGAACTAGGAAATTCTGCAGAGCGAAATAACAAAGATTGGAGGACAGTTTTGAGGGCATGTTTACCCCCCAGTGTTGATCCGTTAAAGTTTATCGCTGATTGCAAGTTAGATGAGGAAGTACCACTAACAGACGAATATAATCAGGATAATGTAAAGAGAATCAACTTACAGTTAGGGGTATATTTTCCTGCAGTAGTAAAGTGGAATAAAATCTTTACAATAAAACAAAAAGAAGGTGAATCCACACCAGAGTATTTTCACCGGGCTCTGCAGGATATGGCTAGGTACACTGGTATAGATGACATTAAAACTAATGTACACCACAGGGAAGTAGCTGTTTCAGTATTAATGGACGGTCTAAAAGAGGTTTTAAGGAATAGAATACAAACCACTAGGCCTGATTGGAGAGGTATGTCGGTGGATGCATTGGGAGAGGCTGCTGCTGGGCATGATCGGAATATCATCAGACACAGGGAGTCACAGAGTGATAAGTTAATGGCTGTAAGCATACAGGCCCTCACTACCCGGCCACCTCAGCCCAGAACTGTGACCCCTGTGGGTAAGTCAACAGGTATAAAATGTTATTTTTGCCACAGAGAGGGACACATAGCACGTGATTGTAAAACAAGACAAAGGCAAAATTCATATCAATC
Source organism: Pseudophryne corroboree (assembly GCF_028390025.1). Taxonomy (NCBI): domain Eukaryota; kingdom Metazoa; phylum Chordata; class Amphibia; order Anura; family Myobatrachidae; genus Pseudophryne; species Pseudophryne corroboree. The sequence goes on along the minus strand of NC_086446.1, from coordinate 545,142,790 downwards.
CCCTAGACAACGACCTGACACGAGACATTGGGATCAAGGACCGAAAGGGTGGAGCTATGAGCCACATGCAGGGGAAACAAAAAGGTATCCCCCAAGAAGAGACTGGCAAATCTCTGATAGTTCCCATCTACCCCCACCACAAGTAATTGCTGCCAGTGCGATTCAGGGAGGTCACCATACCCAATAGGGGTGTGGCCACACCTGTAATCTGCAGCCAGTGAAATTGATTGCAAGTCTTGGAAGTGAACCCGAGATCACAATTGATGTAGCTGGTAAATCATTAAATTTCCTTGTAGATACGGGGGCGGCCAAATCAGTGATAAATTCGACAGTGGGCATGAGAACCACTGGAAAAACAATTCCAGCCATGGGAGTAATGGGAGTAGTACAACACTACCCTGTTAGCAAACCAGCAGAGATTACAATAGGGCCTTTGCATACCAAGCATTCCTTTTTGCTGGCTGCATCGGCACCGACTAATCTCCTGGGAAGAGATTTATTGTGTAAAATGGGGTGTGTCATTTATTGTACTCCTGAAGGTGTATTCTTAGACATACCTGAGAATCACGCTCAGGAAGTGCGAGACATGCTAGACTCCCCATCAAAATTAATGTCACAGACCGTTATGATAAATAGGAGTTCATCCCAGGTAGAAGAAATGACATCCCAAATACCAGAGTCACTTTGGACTAAAGATGGACAAGACACTGGATTAATGGCAAACGTAGCTCCAGTAGTTGTGCAAGTAAAAGATGGTAGGATAGCTCCAAAAATCCCACAATACCCTCTGAAGCCAGAGGTGGAGTTAGGAGTATACCCCATAATAGAGCGCTTGCTACAACAGGGCATTCTGGTAAGAACATCCAGCACTGCCAATAGTCCCATCTTCCCTGTGAAAAAGAGTGGGGGGAGGGGTTACAGGCTAGTGCAGGATCTAAGGGGGATTAATAAAATAGTTGAGAGTCAGTTCCCCGTAGTGCCAAATCCAGCTGTCATCCTTATGCAAATCCCTCCCACTGCAAAATTTTTCACTGTTATTGACCTCTGCTCCGCCTTCTTCTCGGTACCTCTGCACCCTGACAGCCAATATTTGTTTGCATTCACATACAGAGGAGTCCAATACACATGGACTCGATTACCACAAGGTTTCATAGACAGCCCAAGTATATTTTCACAGGCTTTGCATGATTGTTTACAGTCTTTCCAACCAGAGAGTGGATCAGTATTGATCCAATATGTGGATGATTTACTACTATGTTCAGATTCACTGGAAGCGTCCCTGAAAGATACGAAACAGCTCCTGTTTCATCTTTCAGACACAGGACACAAGGTTTCCAAAGACAAGTTGCAATTATGCCAGACTAAAGTAAAATATCTGGGACACTGTCTGACACAAGGACTGAGACACCTGACCGCTGATAGAATTCAAGCAATTCGAGACATGACTCTGCCACAAACCCAGCAACAGATCAGAACATTTCTAGGAATGTGTGGGTATTGCCGTAACTGGATCCCAGGTTTTTCCATTCTAGCATTACCTTTGCAGGAGATGGTCTCATCAAACAAACCTGATCAGATTTCGCATACAGACGAATCCGAGATGGCATTTGAGAGACTCAAACAGTGCCTAACGCAGGCACCAGCATTAGGTATGCCAGACTATGGGAAACCCTTTGAGCTGTACGGAACAGAAAGTGCTGGTTGCGCGGCAGGCGTCCTAACCCAAAAGCACGGTGATGCCAGCAGGCCGGTAGCATACTACAGCGCTCAGCTAGATACGGTAGCGCGATCCCTCCCCACATGCTTGCGAAGTGTTGCAGCGATAGCATTGCTAGTTACAAAAAGCGAAGATGTAGTGCTAGGACACAACCTCACAATCCATACACCGCATGCAGTGTCAGCCTTGCTGAATTCTGCCCAAACCAGGCACGTCTCATCAGCGCGGTTTACAAGATGGGAATTGGCATTAATGGCCCCCGTAAACATCACCATAAAGAGATGCAGTGCATTAAATTCTGCAACGTATCTCCCAGGTGTGCCTGGACAGGCACAAAGGGTGGAGGATGAGAGTGATGGGGAAGGAGGATTTAATACAGGAGATGACATGCATGATTGTATGGAGTATTTGACCCAAAATTTCACGGCAAGGCCTGACATCAGTGACAACCCACTGGAAGATGTAGATCTTACTTTCTACACTGATGGTAGTTGTCACAGACAGACGGACTCGGGAGACTTGTGTACTGGATACGCAGTCGTAGATGACCAAGGCACCATAGAAGCAGAACCGCTAGGCCCACCTCACTCAGCCCAGGTTGCTGAACTGGTTGCCCTGACCAGAGCATGTGAATTGGCTAAGGGCAAGTCAGCCAATATCTACACCGATTCTAGATACGCCTTCGGGGTAGTCCATGATTTCGGAGCCCTATGGCGCCTCAGAAATTTCATGACGGCAGCTGGTACACCGGTAGCGCATGCAGCTCACATCAAAAGGCTTCTAACAGCGATACAGGAACCCGACAGAGTGGCTGTTATCAAGTGTAAAGCACATACATATAGTCAAGACCCAGTATCACTTGGTAACAGCCGAGCAGACGAGGCTGCTAAGTTAGCAGCTGGTACCCCCAGACAGACAGACACCACACAACTGATGGTATTTAATACCGTCAACACACAGAAATTGTGTGAAATGCAAAATTTGTGTTCCACACAGGAAAAGGCAGTTTGGAGGGCAAAGGGATATGGCCAGGAGTCCTCAGGACTCTGGACAGATGGACAGGGTAAACCAGTGGCACCCAGAGCATACCTTCCAAGTTTGGCTGAAGCAGCACATGGGCTGACTCATCTAGGCAAGGAAGGGATGTGCAAGTTGGTAAGAGCATATTGGTGCGCCCCAGGATTTTCTTCCCATGCGGGAAAGAGAGCAATGTCATGCCTCACCTGCTTGAGAAAGAATATCGGAAAGGCAATACCAACAGAACCATCTCATATCCCACCTACAGGCGGTCCTTTCCAGGTAATACAGATTGATTTCATACAATTACCCCCTTTGTCGAAATTTGAAGTATGTACTAGTTTGTATAGATGTGTTTTCAAATTGGGTCGAAGCATTTCCTGCGGCCACAAATACCGCATGTTTACTGCTAAGAAAATTGTACAGGAATTTGTGTGTAGATACGGTATCCCTAGAATAATTGAAAGTGATAGGGGTACCCATTTTACAGGTGATGTCTTTCAAGGAATGTGTAAATTGATGGGAATTGATAGTAAGCTGCACACTCCGTACCGCCCCCAGGCGAGTGCGAAAGTAGAAAGAGTGAACAGCACTATTAAAAATAAATTGAGCAAAGTTATGGCGGAAACAGGATTGACATGGCCAGAAGCTTTGCCCCTTGTATTATACAGCATCAGAACCACTCCCAGGTCCCCTCTTAATCTGTCCCCTTTTGAAATTCTGTTTGGTCGACAACCGCATGTCATGATTAACCCTCAGGATGATTTGAAGTGTAACAATGAAGTGACTGTAAAGTATTTGGTTAAGATGAGTAAACAGCTAAAGAATCAGAATGATAATTTGAAGTTAGTGATTCCTGATCTGCCAGATAGTAATTGTCATGACATTGAGCCTGGGGATTATGTAATGATACAGAATTTTCTACGCTCAGGTTGCCTTATTGACAGATGGGAAGGACCATACCAAGTCTTATTGATTAGCACGACAGCATTGAAGGTTGCCGAGAGAGAGACTTGGGTTCATTCGTCTCATTGTAAGAAGGTTGCTGATCCAGAGAGGTCCCGTGATAAGGAACAGACGGTAGAGGAAGTTGTATCACTGGAGTGTCTGTTTCAGGAGGACTGAGACGGCACCTGAGCATTGAGAATAATAAGATCGGAGGCAGTTGTCGATTCCCTGTTCCCTTTTATTGTTTTTCTCCACTTCCCATCCCATCTCCCTCAATTGTTTCTTTCCCCCTTCTCATTCTTCTCCATTTCCTCCTACAAGATGGACTTGCCCCAAGAGACTGTGATCCGGATTTTCCTGTTGACCATGATGTTGACCAGAGCAGTCTGTTCCGGCGAGAGTACCATGGAGGTCGAGAGAGGTTCTGGAATGGGTTCTGATGACAGAGATGGAGGCGTAGATTTCCAAGAACAACCTAATCACCGAGTAAAGGCGAGTATCAGAAAACGATCTGGTAGCATTGACAATAGAAGAAATTGTGAAGGATTGTTAGCTGAAGAGAACTGTATCTGTAGACTCTGTGACAGTGTAGTTGAGGATGGGTGTATCAAGAAATGCCAATCCAGTTTTAATATCCACATGGACCGGCATCCATTGAGTGACTATCATTCCTTAGTGGGTAAAGTGTTAAATCAGACAGATTGTTGGGTATGCTCTCAAGTACCTCAAGGCCATAGCAAATCAGGATTAGTGCCCTTCCCTTTAACTATAGGGGAGGTACTTGAGCTAAGTGGTGGGAGGCCGGTGGACAGGAGGTTTAATATCTCCAGTCCTCCTAGTTTGAAGCTCCACCAATATCATGTGGATAGATCCCTAGTATGTTTTAACATTTCCAATCCCCGAAAGCCGGGAAATTGGGAAGTGTCATGGAATAACCAAACCATGACCTTTTCATACAGAGCCGATAGAATGCCTACAGATACAGAACTTATACGCCACATAGCCGGTAGTGGGAAATATTTCCGATATAGGTATACCCTAGGAAGTAGGATCATGAGAGTTGGAGAAGTATCACCAGGATACTGTGCACATATCGTACAAACTGATACGTGTACTAAACAGATGGGAGAATTAGGGTTAGGAGATTTCATATGGAAAATGTGTAATATGGTAATGTCCTACTCCGTCCCATATGTTCTCCCCGATGATGCATATTTCATATGCGGGAGGAAGGCGTATAAGTGGCTAGCCCCAAACTCAGAAGGGTTATGTTATATTGGAAAAGTACTGCCTGAGGTAATGACCGTATCCCTCACTAAAATGAAGGATATTCACCGCAGTGCCCAAGCTCCTTATACTCACACTCATTACGAACACATCGTTAAACGGCACCTAATAGAAAGAACAGAGCATTCGGCCTCTGACCTGATCAATGAATCCACCGGGATTCAATTCCTAATCGCGTTAGATATCACTCGTACCGCCAGAGGAGTGATAAATTATAAATATATATCTGCGCTTGCAAATTTATTAGACAATATCACTGAAATGTATGATGACACATTCAGGTATACCGGAAGGGAGCTCCAAGCTTATAAAACAGAACTGGTTCAGCATAGGATGATTCTCAATTATCTCATAGCTGTGACAGGCGGGTATTGTGTTACCCTAGCGACTCAGTATGGAATAAAGTGCTGCACATATATTACAAACAGCACCGAGGACCCGGCCGAGGTCATAGACCAAAAGATGGATGACATTTTGCAATTAAAATGGGAGTTCCGAAGGAAACACAATCTCACCCTTGCCGCTGTGGGTAATGAGCTGACCAGTTGGGTGTCATGGTTGAACCCACGAAATTGGTTCTCTGGTTTAGGAGAATGGACTCAAGGAATTATCATGGATGTAGGGAAATTTCTTTTGTGTACTCTGGGTGTCATCATATTGGTCGGTCTGATATTTAGATGCGTTCGGGTTTTAACAAAGTGTAAACGTAGCGCCCGAGTGATGAGTTTAAGAAGTGAAGATACTGTAATAACAACGACTGATTTGGTTTATGACCCAACGATAGAGACAATGTTGTGATGAAAATGTGATTCCACGGCCCGTTTCTTTCACCCGTTTCTCCTTTGTTTTCCTCCAAGGTACAAAGACATCCGCTTGGAAGAAGAATTTTGACAACCTTTTACACAGACAACTGATGGACTATGCCATAGACCCCCCATATCCCTAGTACTTTAAATTTTACGCTAGCCCAACACTTCTTTGTAAGTCTATGGACATTGAAAAAGCTTTTTGCACACCATTTATAGCAAAGGCATCGGGAGACTACAGTCAACATGTACATCGAGACAAGACAAGACAAGACACAAGACAAGACCTCAATCGGCAAATGTATATTAAACTCACATAGTTTATCACTGCATTTACCATAATTGTTCTTTATCTTCATCTCTACAACCTTCAGGTAATAACACACATAGTCGATAGGGAATATAGGCACAGATATCAGCACTCACATATCCCCCTATTCATGTATCATCAACTAAAATGTGCTCCCCCATTTTGTTGCAACCAAAAGCCGAAAAGAGCTTGGTAAAGTTTGACAGCCCATCCACAGACCCTTAATACGGGATAAGAAGGAATTCAAATGTATACTTCGCAATACCTCGAAGCTTGATTTAAAACACGTACGGCACGATGATACATGACCCCCCCAAACATGGATTCATACACACATGCTTCTGCTATCTCACTAGGTCATACCCTTTTCCTACCTTCTCCTCTCCTCCCCTACCCAATCATAGAAATGTATTATACATGACATATATTTTTCTCTTTTTGAACTGTTTTAGGAAGTGGCAGTTATTGGTGACTGCCAAAGGGTGGACTGTCAAAGTCAGAAAAATATCACGCTGCACACTGCCATATATGCACCTCATGCGTGTGCCCGCTGCACGTGCATGAGCCCTCCCGTGCGTGCATATACTCGCGGTCGCGTGCACTCGCGGACGCGCGGTATGCGCATTTACGGGAGAGTTTGTGTTCGTCTAGCGGGTGACTCAATCGTAACATATTTTATTCATATAATGTATTTTGTAGATTATGGTCCCTTTGATAGAATCTGAAAGTTTAGTTAATGTAGTATGTTCAGGGACAAAGAGATCCCTCTTTGTTTGATATGAAGGGTCAGACAGGGGTTACACAGTGGTGTTTAGTATCCATCGGAAGAGAATATAATTAGCAATATTCCGGTGTTGGTTTGAAGCGGATTAATCGCTCGTGCGTATAGTTATGGACATAAGAAGTTTATGGACATTTACTGTATTTGCACTTTATTACCCATGCGGCGGGAAACCCAGTTTCCCACCCACCTGAGCAGTTAGGAATAGTCACAGCCCACCTGTATGGACCAACCTATGACCTTTTGTTATAATGCGAAGACGAATTCCTGTGTCCAATGAACAATAAGAATGTAGGGACCATTGTACTGTATTGTGTGTAGTGTATAAAAGGACAAGCCGATCTGGGCCAGCTCTCTACTCTCTTCAACGGTTCTCATTGCTGATAATCGGGAGCTGGATATCCAGAAAGGCACTTGCGATTGTTTCCCCTGGTGCGTAAGTTCTCTGCAACCATATTGTCTCTTATTTAATGTTATAAGCCATTCTCTCTCTCCTTCCCCCTTTAAATGTAATTGTATCTTTATTGTATTTTATGTGTAGTGATTCGGTTAGGTATTTTATGTTATCTTGGTAGTGTATAACTTGTATTGTATTATTCTTTTGCAATTGAACGTTCATTCATTTCCTTAAAAGTCGTTAGACCCTTAGACCGGTATTTGAGTGTTTATTATATTGCTAAGGGGTTCTCAGAGCGTCACATACGCTCATACAGCTTTTAAACTAACAAGGTTACACTGTGTTGCATTTACACCTTTTCACTGCACAAGGGTTTACAATATAAGTACATTGTTTATGGTATAGTTATAAAGGTTTAACTCTGTGAGCGTCAGCGCCGCTTGTGATCTCCTCGTGGTCCCGAGCGTCCGCTACGCTGATAGCGTATCATTACGTTAGTCGGCGGCCTGTGGCGTGCTTGATTTTACGCTCTGAGCCGTGAGCGAACGTGTCGCTTGTGCGTCTCGTCCACGGCTAAGCGTTCGTTACGCTACGTGCGTACTCTTACGGTATTCCATACGCCAATTGCGTACTGTGTTCTTTAACCTTTTAGAGTGTTTTATACAAGGTATAGAATAGGCATTGTCACGAGCAAGAACAAGGGATCCTCAAGCGGCGTTCGTGGACGCACTGGCAATTCAATGGAACTTTCGGCTGCCCTACGTGTTCCCTCCGGTGTCCCTCCTGCCCAGAGTAGTGAGGTAGTTCAAGCAAGGAGGAATCCTTCTTGTAATAGCTCCAGCATGGACCAGACGGCATTGGTTCTCAGACCTACAGGGTTTCTCGCTAGAGCATCCTCTTCTGCTTCCGCAACGACCAGACCTCCTCGTTCAGGGCCCTTGTGTCTACCAGGATTTGGCCTGGCTGGCTTTGATGGCGTGGCTCTTGAAGCTTCCGTACTGATGGCCAAAGGATTTTCTGAGGCGGTCATTCAAACTATGTTGAAGGCCCGTAAGCCGGCTTCTGCTCGGATTTACCATAGGGTCTGGAATTTTTACTTTGCTTGGTGCGCATCTAACAATCATGACGTTTACAAGTTTAGTACGGCCAAACTTTTGGCCTTCATACAACAGGGCCTGGACTTAGGCCTTCGGCTGGCCTCCATCATGGTTCATATTTCTGCCTTGTCGGTATGGTTTTAGAGAAAAATTGCGACTCTGCCTGATGTTCATACATTCACTCAGGGTGTTTTACGGATTCAACCTCCCTATGTCCCATGGGATTTGTCAGTGGTTCTGGAGGCTTTGCAAGAGTCTCCGTTTGAACCTCTTGAATCTGCGGACCTTAAGTGGCTTTCCCTCAAGGTCTTGTTTCTGTTGGCGATTGCCTCTGCAAGACAGGTATCAGATTTGGGTGCCTTGTCTTGTAGGTCTCCCTATCTGATTTTTCACCGTGACCGGGCAGTTCTTCGAACGCGCCCTGGTTATCTACCTAAGGTGGAGTCTTCTTTCCACCTTAACCAGGAGATTGTGGTTCCGGCCTTTGTCTCTCCGGATTTATCCTCCAAAGAGCGGTCTTAGGATGTAGTACGGGCTCTCCGTATCTATGTGAAGAGGACACAATCCTTTGTTAGGAAGTCTGATTCTCTCTTTGTACTGTTTGGTTTTCACAAACGGGGCTAGCCTGCTAACAAGCAGACCTTGGCCAGATGGATTAGAATAGTGATTGCACATGCTTATGTACAGGCTGGCCTTCCAGATCCTGCTACCATCAAAGCCCATTCTACTCGGTCTATTGGACCTTCTTGGGCGGCCCGCCATGGTGCGACCCTTGAACAATTGTGCAAGGCGGCTACGTGGTCCTCAGTGAACACGTTCATAAGGTTCTGTGCCTTCAATACTTCCGCCTCCCAGGATGCTTTTCTTGTGCCCGCTACAGTGCATTCCCTCCCATAAGGAACTGCTTTAGGACATCCCCGATGTTATTACCTGTGGACTACCAGTGTACCCCGCTGCAGAAATATACGTTATGGAAAGAACTTACCGTTGATAACGGTATTTCTCCTATATCCACAGGATAACAATGGGATATGATGGAGCGATAACAGATTGGCACCAAACGATCACAAGCTTTCAGTCCTCCAAGGATGCATCGGGCTCGTCCATATATCCGCGCCCACTGGTGCAGGCAAGTCAGTTGGATTCCAAAGCATTTAGGCAGGAGCATTATGTAGAACCCTATTCAGGCGAGAACAATGCACACCCTTCCATACAAGAGGGAAGAATTTAGTGAGTATAAAGATCCTCAAATCAGGTGCGTCAGGGTGGAATTCCTGTGGAACCTGTGGACATAGGAGAAATACCGTTATCAACGGTAAGTTCTTACCATAACGTATATTTCTCCGGCAGGGTCCACAGGTTATCCACAGGATAACAATGAGATTTCCCTAAGCAATTTTTAGTGGTGGGGACGCTCCCGATTAGACAGGAGAACCTTACGCCCGAATTCAGCGTCATGAGAGACAAAAGGATCCAAGGCATAATGTCTAATGAATGTGTTAATGGAAGACCACGTGGCTGCCTTACATATCTGTTCTGCTGAAGCACCATGTTGTGCTGCCCATGAAGGACCTACCTTACGAGTAGAGTGAGCAGAGACATTAGCCGGAACAGTGAGACCAGCTCAAGAATATGCTTCTGAAATCGTCATTCGAAGCCATCTTGCTAGCATCTGTTTAGTAGCAGGCCATCCCCTCTTGTGAAATCCGTAGAGAATGAAGAGAGAATCTGTCTTTCTGATGGCACTGGTACAATCCACGTAGATTCTTAATGCACGGACTACATCCAGCGATGCTTCTCCCGCAGAAAGTTCCGATACCTGAAAAGCTGGGACTACAATTTCTTAGTTAAGGTGAAATTTAGATACCACCTTAGGAAGATAACCAGACCTAGTTCTGAGAAATGCTTTATATGGATAAAAAAAAATCAGAAAAGGAGATTTACATGACAGCGCTCCTAAATCTGAAACTCTTCTAGCGGATGCCATAGTCAGTAGAAAGAGAACTTTAGCCGTCAACAATTTAAGATCCACTTTATTAAGTGGTTCAAATGGAGCAACTTGAAGGGCTTTCAGGACTAAATTTAAGTCCCAAGGCACTGTAGGAGGAATAAAAGGAGGTTGAATGCGCAGCATTCCCTGGAAAAAAGTACGCACATCCTGTAAATTGGCAATTTTCTTTTGAAACCATACAGTCAATGCTGATACTTGCACTCTTAAGGAAGCCACCTTCAAACCCTTATCCATTCCTGCCTGAAGGAAATCTAAGACCCTGGATACTCTGAAAGATTTTGGGGCCATACTTCTTTCACTACACCAATGAATATAGGCTTGCCATATTTGGTGTAAATGCGAGCTGAGGAGGGGTTCCTTGCTCTGAGCATAGGCCCTCATTCCGAGTTGTTCGCTCGCTAGCCGCTTTTCGCAGTAGTACACATGCTAAGCCGCCACCCTCTGGGAGTGTATCTTAGCTTAGCAGAATTGCGAACGAAGTATTCGCAATATTGCGAAAAGATTTTTCTGTGCAGTTTCTGAGTAGCTCGAGACTTACTCTTCCAGTGCGATCAGTTCAGTGCTTGTCGTTCCTGGTTTGACGTCACAAACACACCCAGCGTTCGCACAGACACTCCCCCGTTTCATCAGCCACTCCCGCGTTTTTCCCAGAAACGGCAGCGTTTTTTCACACACTCCCATAAAACGGCCAGTTTCCGCCCAGAAACACCCACTTCCTGTCAATCACACTACGATCACCAGAACGAAGAAAAAATAAGATTTTACTTACCGGTAATTCTATTTCTCGTAGTCCGTAGTGGATGCTGGGGACTCCGTAAGGACAATGGGGAACAGACGGGCTCCGCAGGAGACAGGGCACTCTAAGAAAGAATTAGGACTACTGGTGTGCACTGGCTCCTCCCTCTATGCCCCTCCTCCAGACCTCAGTTAAGGAAACTGTGCCCGGAAGAGCTGACATTACAAGGAAAGGATTTTGGAATCCAGGGTAAGACTCATACCAGCCACACCAATCACACCGTATAACTTGTGATAACATACCCAGTCAACAGTATGAACAACAACAGAGCATCAGACAAACCTGATGCAACCATAACATAACCCTTATTTAAGCAATAACTATATACAAGTATTGCAGAAGAAGTCCGCACTTGGGACGGGCGCCCAGCATCCACTACGGACTACGAGAAATAGATTTACCGGTAAGTAAAATCTTATTTTCTCTAACGTCCTAGTGGATGCTGGGGACTCCGTAAGGACCATGGGGATTATACCAAAGCTCCCAAACGGGCGGGAGAGTGCGGATGACTCTGCAGCACCGAATGAGCACACAAGGTCCTCCTCAGCCAGGGTATCAAACTTGTAGAACTTTGCAAAGGTGTTTGAACCTGACCAGGTAGCAGCTCGGCAAAGCTGTAATGCCGAGACCCCTCGGGCAGCCGCCCAAGAAGAGCCCACCTTCCTTGTGAAGTGGGCCTTTACTGATTTTGGAGGCGGCAATCCAGCCGCAGAATGAGCCTGCTGGATCGAGTTACAGATCCAGCGAGCAATAGTTTGCTTTGAAGCAGGAGCACCCAGCTTGTTGGATGCATACCGGATAAACAGCGACTCAGTTTTCCTGACTCTAGCCGTTCTGGCGGGATGCGGTCAAGATGCCGCCGGACGGAATCCCGGCGGTCGAAATACCGACGCCGGAATCCCGACCGCCACAATCCCGACAATAATAATAGTGTGCCGAGCGTGGCGAGCGAAGCGAGCCCGCAAGGGGCTGCGTTCCGCTCACCACCCCTGTCGGGATTGTGTGGTCGGGATTCCGGCGTCGGTATTTCGACCGCCGGGATTCCGACCGGCGGCATTTAGTACTGATCCCGTTCTGGCTACATAAACCTTCAAAGCCCTGACTACATCCAGTAACTCGGAATCCTCCAAGTCACGAGTAGCCACAGGCACCACAATAGGTTGGTTCATATGAAAGATGACACCACATTTGGCAGAAATTGCGGACAAGTCCACAATTCTGCCCTGTCCATATGGAAACCAAATAGGGGCTTTTATGTGACAAAGCCACCAATTCTGACACACTCCTAGCCGAAGCCAAGGCTAATAGCATGACCACCTTCCACGTGAGATATTTTTACTCCACGGTTTTAAGCGGCTCAAACCAGTGTGATTTCAGGAAACTCAACACCACGTAAAGATCCCAAGGTGCCACTGGAGGCACAAACGGGGGCTGAATATGCAGCACTCCCTTTACAGACGTCTGAACTTCAGGTAGAGAAGCTAGTACTTTTTGAAAGAAAATGGATAGGGCCGAAATCTGGACCTTAATGGACCCCAATTTTAGGCCCAAAGTCACTCCCGACTGTAGGAAGTGAAGGAAACGGCCCAGCTGGAATTCCTCTGTAGAGGCATTCCTGGCCTCACACCAAGCAACATATTTTCGCCGTATACGGTGATAATGTTTAGTTGTCACGTCCTTCCTAGCCTTTATCAGCGTAGGAATAAACTCACCCGGAATCCCTTTTTTCTACTAGGATCCGGCGTTCAACCGCCATGCCGTCAAACGCAGCTGCGGTAAGTCTTGGAACAGACAAGGTCCCTGCTGTAACAGATCCTGCCCTAGAGGCAGAGGCCATGGGTCCTCTGTGAGCATTTCTTGCAGCTCTGGATACCAAGTCCTTCTTGGCCAATCCGGAACAATGAGTATTGTTCTCACTCCTCTTTTCCTTATGATTCTCAGCACCTTGGGTATGAGAGGAAGAGGAGGAAACACATAAACCGACTGGAACATCCACGGTGTCACCAGTGCGTCTACAGCTATCGCCTGAGGGTCTCTTGACCTGGCGCAATACCTCTGTAGCTTTTTGTTGAGGCGGGATGCCATCATGTCCACCTGTGGCAGTTCCCACCGACCTACAATCTGCGCGAAGACTTCTTGATGAAGTCCCCACTCTCCCGAATGCAGAGCGTGTCTGCTGAGGAAGTCTGCTTCCCAGTTGTCCACTCCCGGAATGAACACTGCTGACAGTGCTCGTACGTGATTTTCCGCCCATCGAAGAATTCTGGTGGCTTCCGCCATCGCCACCCTGCTCCTTGTGCCGCCTTGGCGGTTTACATGAGCCACTGCGGTGATGTTGTCTGATTGAATCAGCACCGATTGGTTGCGAAGCAGGGTCTCCGCTTGAGTTAGGGCGTAGTATATGGCCCTTAGTTCCAGGATATTGATGTGAAGGCAAGTCTCCTGACTTGACCACAGCCCTTGGAAACTTCTTCCCTGAGTGACTGCCCCCCACCCTCGGAGGCTTGCATCCGTGGTCACCAGGACCCAGTCCTGAATGCCGAACCTGCGGCCCTCGAGAAGGTGAGTACTTTGCAGCCACCACAGAAGAGATACCCTGGCCCTGGGGAATAGGGTGATCAGCCGATGCATCTGTAGATGCGATCCGGACCACTTGTCCAACAGATCCCATTGAAAAGGTCCTCGCATGGAACCTGCCGCAGGGAATGGCCTCGTATGACGCCACCATCTTTCCCAGGACTCTCGTGCAGTGATGCACCGACACCTGTCTTGGTTTTAAGAGGTCTCTGACCAGTGTCATGAGTTCCTGAGCCTTCTCCGTCGGGAGAAGAACCTTCTTCTGGTCTGTGTCCAGAATCATGCCTAGGAAGGGCAGACTCGTCGTAGGAATCAGCTGCGACTTTGGAATATTCAGAATCCAACCGTGCTGTTGTAACACTTCCCGAGAGCGTGCTACACTAATCAGCAACTGCTCTCTGGACCTCGCCTTTATGAGGAGATCGTCCAAGTATGGGATAATTGTGACTCCTTGCTTTCGCAGGAGCACCATCATTACTGCCATTACCTTGGTAAATATTCTCGGTGCCGTGGACAGACCAAACGGCAACGTCTGGAATTGGTAATGACAATCCTGTACCACAAATCGGAGGTACTCCTGATGAGGTGGATAAACGGGGACATGAAGGTAAGCATCCTTTATGTCCAGAGACACCATAAAATCCCCCTCCCTTGCGATGACCGCTCTGAGCGATTCCATCTTGAACTTGAACTTTTCAAGTATATGTTCAGGGATTTTAAATTCAATATGGGTCTGACCGAACCATCTGGTTTCGGGACTACAACATGGTCGAATAATAACCCCCTCCTTGTTGAAGGAGGGGAACCTTGACCACCACCTGTTGAAGATACAATTTGTGAATTGCAGTTTACCCAGTTTCCCTCTCGTGGGGGGAAGCCGGCAGGGCCGTCAGTGAGGAGGCATCTTTTTTTTTTTTTTTTCAAAGTCCAGCTTGTATACCTGAGACACAATATCTATTGCCCAGGGATCTAACAGGGAGTGAACCCCCTTGTGGCTGAACTTACGAAAGCGTGCCCCCACCGGGTCTAGCTCCGCCTGTGGAGCCCCAGCGACATGCGGTGGATTTTCGTAGAGGCCGGGTAGGACTTCTGTTCCTGGGAACTAGCTGTGTTGTGCAGCTGGCTTCCTCTGCCCCCGCCTCTGGCAAGAAAGGACGCACCTCGGACTTTCTTGTTTTTTTGTTCGAAAGGCTGCATTTGATAATGACGTGCTTTCCTAGGCTGTGCAGGAATATAAGGCAAAATATCAGAATTACCAGCTATAGCTGTGGAGACCAGGTCCGAGAACCCTTCTCCACACAATCCTCAGCCTTCCATATGCCACTTAAGTTGGCATCATCTGTCCATTGCATATTCTACAGGACACGTCAAGCAGAAATCGACATAGCTTTGCCTCTAGGACACAGTATACTCATGTCTCTTTGGGCATGTTTTATGATATATATCTCTTAAGACAGCATCTTTAGTCTATATATACACACATATATATATATATATATATATATATATATATATATATATATATACACATACTAGGGTCTCAATTTCTGCTGATAAGGTACCTGTCCACGCCGCCACAGTGCTATAAACCCATGCCGACACAATCGCCGGTCTGAGTAGTGTATCAAAATATGCACGCTATCTGCAGGATCCCTGAGAATAGCTAGGGCTACCCTTTGGGCAAACGTGACACCCTAGGGGAAGATTCCCATCACATCCTGGCCCTAGTGGGGAAAGGATACTGCCTGAGAATTCTTTGTGGGAAGCTGCAGTCTGAGATTCCCGCTCTTTTTCCTCATGAGAGGAGGGAAATTTACCTCAGCTTTCTTCCCCTTAAACATGTGTACCCTTGTGTCAGGGACAGATGAGTCATCAGTGATATGCAAATCATCTTTATTACAATAATCATATATTGAATACTTTTCTGCCACTTTGGCTGTAACTTTGCATTATCGTAGTCGACCCAGGAGTCAAACTCCGTTTCGATATCAGGGTCTATTATTTTGGATAGTGAGCATTGTGAGACTCTGAAGGTCTCTGCGCCATAGGGACAGACATGTGTAGATTTCCTGTTCTCTATCTTTTGTGCAATAAATTCACCTTAGCACTTACACATATCCAAACAGGTGTCGGCGTTGTCGACGGAGACACCCTCTCACACACATATTAGCTCCATCTCCTCCTTAGGGGAGCCTTTTACCTCAGACATGTCGACACTAGTGATGAGCGGGTTCGGTTTCTCCGAAACCGAACCCCCCCAAACTTCACCTTTTTCACACGGGTCCGAGGCAGGTTAGAACCTTCCCGCCTTGCTCGGCTAACCCGAGCGCGCCCGAACGTCATCATCCCGCTGTCGGATTCTCGCGAGATTCGGATTCTATATAAGCAGCCGCGCGTCGCCGCCATTTTCACTCGTGCATTGGAGATGATAGGGAGAGGACGTGGCTGGCGTCCTCTCCGTTTATTGTAGAAGTTGATTGGTTTACTTTATTTCTTATTTGTGGGGAGGATTGGGGAGCAGCTGTTAGGAGTACAGTGCAGAGTTTTGCTGATAAGTGACCACCAGTTTTTATCCGTTCTCTGCCTGAAAAAAACGCTCCATACCATATCTGTGCTCAGTGTGCTGCATAATATATCTGTGCTGAGTGCTCACACTGCTTAATTGTGGGGACTGGGGTGCAGCTATAGCAGGAGTACAGTGCAGAGTTTTGCTGACAGTGACCACCAGTATACGTTGTCTGCCTGAAAAACACTCTATATCTGTGCTCAGTGTGCTGCTTTATTGTGTGGGGACTGGGGACCACCAGTATAATTAATATTATATAGGAGACGTACAGTGCAGAGTGCACTGCTGTACCTACCTCTGTGTCGTCGACTCGTCATCCATTAAGTATACTATCCATCTACATTCTATACCTGTGGTGCATTTTAGACAGTTTTGCAGTTTGCTGACACAGTGTCCACCAGTATACTATATATACTATAGCAGTACGGTAGGCCACTGCTGTACCTACCTCTGTGTCGTCATCCAGTAAGTATACTATCCATCTACATTCTATACCTGTGGTGCATTTTAGTTTTGCAGTTTGCTGACAGTGTCCACCAGTATACTATATATAGCAGTACGGTAGGCCACTGCTGTACCTACCTCTGTGTCGTCACTCGTCATCCATTAAGTATACTATCCATCTACATTCTATGCCTGTGGTGCATTTTAGTTTTGCAGTTTGCTGACAGTGTCCACCAGTATACTATATATAGCAGTACGGTAGGCCACTGCTGTACCTACCTCTGTGTCATCACTCGTCATCCATTAAGTATACTATCCATCTACATTCTATACCTGTGGTGCATTTTAGTTTTGCAGTTTGCTGACAGTGTCCACCAGTATACTATATATAGCAGTACGGTAGGCCACTGCTGTACCTACCTCTGTGTCGTCACTCATCATCCATTAAGTATACTATCCATCTACATTCTATACCTGTGGTGCATTTTAGTTTTGCAGTTTGCTGACAGTGTCCACCAGTATACTATATATAGCAGTACGGTAGGCCACTGCTGTACCTACCTCTGTGTCGTCACTCGTCATCCATTAAGTATACTATCCATCTACATTCTATACCTGTGGTGCATTTTAGACAGTTTTGCAGTTTGCTGACAGTGTCCACCAGTATACTATATTTATATACTTATAGCAGTACGGTAGGCCACTGCTGTACCTACCTCTGTGTCGTCATCCATTAAGTATACTATCCATCTACATTCTATACCTGTGGTGCATTTTAGACAGTTTTGCAGTTTGCCGACACAGTGTCCACCAGTATACTATATATACTATAGCAGTACGGTAGGCCACTGCTGTACCTACCTCTGTGTCGTCACTCGTCATCCATTAAGTATACTATCCATCTACATTCTATACCTGTGGTGCATTTTAGACAGTTTTGCAGTTTGCCGACAGTGTCCACCAGTATACTATATATACTATAGCAGTACGGTAGGCCACTGCTGTACCTACCTCTGTGTCGTCACTCATCATCCATTAAGTATACTATCCATCTACATTCTATACCTGTGGTGCATTTTAGTTTTGCAGTTTGCTGACAGTGTCCACCAGTATACTATATATAGCAGTACGGTAGGCCACTGCTGTACCTACCTCTGTGTCGTCACTCGTCATCCATTAAGTATACTATCCATCTACATTCTATACCTGTGGTGCATTTTAGTTTTGCAGTTTGCTAACAGTGTCCACCAGTATACTATATATAGCAGTACGGTAGGCCACTGCTGTACCTACCTCTGTGTCGTCACTCGTCATCCATTAAGTATACTATCCATCTACATTTTATACCTGTGGTGCATTTTAGACAGTTTTGCAGTTTGCTGACAGTGTCCACCAGTATAATATATATATATATATATATATATATATATACTTATAGCAGTACGGTAGGCCACTGCTGTACCTACCTCTGTGTCGTCATCCATTAAGTATACTATCCATCTACATTCTATACCTGTGGTGCATTTTAGTTTTGCAGTTTGCTGACAGTGTCCACCAGTATACTATATATAGCAGTACGGTAGGCAACTGCTGTACCTACCTCTGTGTCGTCACTCGTCATCCATTAAGTATACTATCCATCTACATTCTATACCTGTGGTGCATTTTAGTTTTGCGCAGTAAATATAGTAGTAGGTCATTGCTATTGATACTGGCATATAATTCCACACATTAAAAAATGGAGAACAAAAATGTGGAGGTTAAAGGGAAAGATCAAGATTAACTTCCACCTCATGCTGAAGCTGCTGCCACTAGTCATGGCCGAGACGATGAAATGCTATCAACGTCGTCTCCCAAGGCCGATGCCCAATGTGATAGTAGAGAGCATGTAAAATCCAAAACACAAAAGTTCAGTAAAATGACCCAAAAATCAAAATTAAAAGCGTCTGAGGAGAAGCGTAAACTTGCCAATATGCCATTTACGACACGGAGTGGCAAGGAACGGCTGAGGCCCTGGCCTATGTTCATGGCTAGTGGTTCAGCTTTACATGAGGATGGAAGCACTCATCCTCTCACTAGAAAAAAGAAAAGACTTAAGCTGGCAAAAGCACAGCAAAGAACTGTGCGTTCTTCAAAATCACAAATCCCCAAGGAGAGTCCAATTGTGTCGGTTGCGATGCTTGACCTTCCCAACACTGGACGGGAAGAGCTTGCGCCTTCCACCATTTGCACGCCCCCTGCAAGTGCTGGAAGGAGCACTCGCAGTCCAGTTCCTGATAGTCAAATTGAAGATGTCACTGTTGAAGTACACCAGGATGAGGATATGGGTGTTGCTGGCGCTGGGGAGGAAATTGATAAGGAGGATTCTGATGGTGAGGTGGTTTGTTTAAGTCAGGCACCCGGGGAGACAGCTGTTGTCCGTGGGAGGAATATGGCCATTGACATGCCTGGTCAAAATACAAAAAAAATCAGCTCTTCGGTGTGGAATTATTTCAACACAAATGCGGACAACAGGTGTCAAGCCGTGTGTTGCCTTTGTCAAGCTGTAATAAGTAGGGGTAAGGACGTTAACCACCTCGGAACATCCTCCCTTATACGTCACCTGCAGCGCATTCATCATGTCAGTGACAAGTTCAAAAACTTTGGGTGACAGCGGAAGCAGTCCACTGACCACTAAATCCCTTCCTCTTGTAACCAAGCTCCTGCAAACCACACCACCAACTCCCTCAGTGTCAATTTCCTCCTTACCCAGGAAAGCCAATAGTCCTGCAGGCCATGTCACTGTCAAGTGTGACGAGTCCTCTTCTGCCTGGGATTCCTCCGATGCATCCTTGAGTGTAACGCCTACTGCTGCTGACGCTGCTGTTGTTGCTGCTGGGAGTCGATCGTCATCCAAGAGGGGAAGTCGGAAGACCACTTGTACTACTTCCAGTAAGCAATTGACTGTCCAACAGTCCTTTGCGAGGAAGATGAAATATCACAGCAGTCATCCTGCTGCAAAGCGGATAACTCAGGCCTTGGCAGCCTGGGCGGTGAGAAACGTGGTTCCGGTATCCATCGTTAATTCAGAGGCAACTATAGACTTGATTGAGGTACTGTGTCCCCGGTACCAAATACCATCTAGGTTCCATTTCTCTAGGCAGGCGATACCGAAAATGTACACAGACCTCAGAAAAAGACTCACCAGTGTCCTAAAAAATGCAGTTGTACCCAATGTCCACTTAACCACGGACATGTGGACAAGTGGAGCAGGGCAGACTCAGGACTATATGACTGTGACAGCCCACTGGGTAGATGTATTGCCTCCCGCAGCAAGAACAGCAGCAGCGGCGGCACCAGTAGCAGCATCTCGCAAACGCCAACTCGTTCCTAGGCAGGCTACGCTTTGTATCACCGCTTTCCAGAATAGGCACACAGCTGACAACCTCTTACAGCAACTGAGGAAGATCATCGCAGAATGGCTTACCCCAATTGGACTCTCCTGGGGATTTGCGACATCGGACAACGCCAGCAATATTGTGCGTGCATTACATCTGGGCAAATTCCAGCACGTCCCATGTTTTGCACATACATTGAATTTGGCGGTGCAGAATTATTTAAAAAACGACAGGGGCGTGCAAGAGATGCTGTCGGTGGCCCGAAGAATTGCGGGCCACTTTCGGCATTCAGGCACCGCGTACAGAAGACTGGAGCACCACCAAACATTCCTGAACCTGCCCTGCCATCATCTGAAGCAAGAGGTGGTAACGAGGTGGAATTCAACCCTCTATATGCTTCAGAGGATGGAAGAGCAGCAAAAGGCCATTCAAGCCTATACATCTGCCCACGATATAGGCAAAGGAGGGGGAATGCACCTGACTCAAGCGCAGTGGAGAATGATTTCAACGTTGTGCAAGGTTCTGCAACCCTTTGAACTTGCCACACGTGAAGTCAGTTCAGACACTGCCAGTCTGAGTCAGGTCATTCCCCTCATCAGGCTTTTGCAGAAGAAGCTGGAGACATTGAAGGAGGAGCTAAAACAGAGCGATTCCGCTAGGCATGTGGGACTTGTGGATGGAGCCCTTAATTCGCTTAACCAGGATTCACGGGTGGTCAATCTGTTGAAATCAGAGCACTACATTTTGGCCACCGTGCTCGATCCTAGATTTAAAACCTACGTTGTATCTCTCTTTCTGGCAGACACAAGTCTGCAGAGGTTCAAAGACCTGCTGGTGAAAAAATTGTCAAGTCAAGCGGAACGTGACCCGTCAACATCTCCTCCTTCACATTCTCCCGCAACTGGGGGTGCGAGGAAAAGGCTAAGAATTCCTAGCCCACCCGCTGGCGGTGATGCAGGGCAGTCTGGAGCGAGTGCTGACATCTGGTCCGGACTGAAGGACCTGCCAATGATTACTGACATGTCGTCTACTGTCACTGCATATGATTCTCTCACCATGGAAAGAATGGTGGAGGATTATATGAGTGACCGCATCCAAGTAGGCACGTCAGACAGTCCGTACGTATACTGGCAGGAAAAAGAGGCAATTTGGAGGCCCTTGCACAAACTGGCTTTATTCTACCTAAGTTGCCCTCCCTCCAGTGTGTACTCCGAAAGAGTGTTTAGTGCAGCCGCTCACCTTGTCAGCAATTGGCGTACGAGGTTACTTCCAGAAAATGTGGAGAAGATGATGTTCATCAAAATGAATTATAATCAATTCCTCTGTGGAGACATTCACCAGCAGCAATTGCTTCCAGAAAGTACACGGGGACCTGAGATGGTGGATTCCAGTGGGGACGAATTAATAATCTGTGAGGAGGGGGATGTACACAGTGAAAGGGGTGAGGAATCGGAGGATGATGATGAGGTGGACATCTTGCCTCTGTAGAGCCAGTTTGTGCAAGGAGAGATTGATTGCTTCTTTTTTGGTGGGGGCACAAACCAGCCAGTCATTTCAGTCACAGTCGTGTGGCAGACCCTGTCGCTGAAATGATGGGTTCGTTATTAAAGTGTGCATGTCCTGTTTATACAACAGAAGGGTGGGTGGGAGGGCCCAAGGACAATTCCATCTTGCACCTCTTTTTTCTTTCATTTTTCTTTGCATCATGTGCTGTTTGGGGACAATTTTTTGGAAGTGCAATCCTGTCTTGATTGACACTGCAGTGCCACTCCTAGATGGGCCAGGTGTTTGTGTCGGCCACTTGTGTCGCTTAGCTTAGTCACACAGCCACCTTGGTGCGCCTCTTTTTTTCTTTGCATCATGTGCTGTTTGGGGACAATTTTTTGGAAGTGCCATCCTGTCTTGATTGACACTGCAGTGCCACTCCTAGATGGGCCAGGTGTTTGTGTCGGCCACTTGTGTCGCTTAGCTTAGTCAAACACCTGGCCCATCTAGGAGTGGCACTGCAGTGTCAATCAAGTGGCCGACACAAACAGCCACCTTGGTGCGCCTCTTTTTTTCTTTGCATCATGTGCTGTTTGGGGACAATTTTTGGGAAGTGCCATCCTGTCTTGATTGACACTGCAGTGCCACTCCTAGATGGGCCAGGTGTTTGTGTCGGCCACTTGTGTCGCTTAGCTTAGTCCCGCGATTTTGTGTAAAATAATGGCGGGGCTCATGCATATATATATACAGTGCCCAGCTGTATATATGCTCTATTTTGCCAGGAGGTACTCAATTGCTGCCCAGGGCGCCCTCCCCTGCGCCCTGCACCCTACAGTGACCGGATTGTGTGGGTTAGTGTAGGAGCAATGGCGCACAGCTGCAGTGCTGTGCGCTACCTCATATGAAGACAGGAGTCTTCTGCCGCCGATTTTTATGTCTTCTTGCTTCACTCGCCGGCTTCTGTCTTCTGGCTCTGCGGGGGGGGGGCGGCGGCGCGGCTCCGGGAACGGATGACCAAGGGTGAGTTCCTGTGTTCGATCCCTCTGGAGCTAATGGTGTCCAGTAGCCTAAGAAGCGCAACCTATCCGCAGTTAGTAGGTTTGCTTCTCTCCCCTCAGTCCCACGTAGCAGAGAGTCTGTTGCCAGCAGATCTCTCTGAAAATAAAAAAACCTAACAAAATACTTTATTAGCAAACTCAGGAGAGCTCACTAAAATGCACCCAGCTCCGTCCGGGCACAGATTCTAACTGAAGTCTGGAGGAGGGGCATAGAGGGAGGAGCCAGTGCACACCAGTAGTTCTAATTCTTTCTTAGAGTGCCCTGTCTCCTGCGGAGCCCGTCTATTCCCCATGGTCCTTACGGAGTCCCCAGCATCCACTAGGACGTTAGAGAAAACCTCGTAATGCCGTGAGTAAAATACCAAACTTCTTAGCAAATTTACTTGGCGCAGTCGCAGTGCGAACATTGCGCATGCGCAATTAGCGGAAAATCGCTGCGATGCAAAGAAAATTACAGAGCGAACAACTCGGAATGAGGGCCATAGTTTGAATTACCTGTTGTGAGAATCCTCTTGAGTTTAGGACAGGTTTTAATAGCCACACCGTCAAAGCCAGCCGATCCAGATGCCTGTGATAACAAGGACCCTGCATCAGTAGATCTGGACGTTGAGGGAGAAGAACTGGAGCATCCATCGATATCCTCTGCAGATCTATGTACCAATGCATTCTGAGCCAAGCCGGAGCTATTCGAATCACGGCACCCTTTGCTTGTTTTAATTTCCTCAGCACCCTGGGTAGCAGGATGATCAGAGGAAACAGATATGCCAGATGAAAATCCCATTTCACTGACAGTGCGTCCACAAAGATCGCTCCGGGATCCTTTGTTCTTGACCCGTATGCTGGTACTTTGTTGTTCAGACGGGACGCCATGAGATCTATCTCTGGCAAACCCCACTTGTCTACCAGAGTCTGAAAGACTTCAGGGTGTAGAGCCCATTCGCTTGCTTGAATGGCGCGTCAACTGAGAAAATACACTTCCCAGTTTAGGACTGCCGGGATGAACACTGCAGACAATGCTGGAAGATGACGTTCTGCCCATTTTAGTATGTGACTTACCTCCTCCACTGCTTTTTGGCTGCGAGTTCCTCCCTGATGGTTGAGGTACGCTACTGCCGTCGCATTGTCTGAACGGATCTGGACTGGTTTTCCTTGCAGAGTGTCCTTTGTCTGAATCAGTGCCATGTATATGGCCCGAAAGGTCCAACAAGTTTATTGGTAGGCAACTTTCTTCTGTGGTCCACTGTCCTTGGAACCATAATTTTCCGTACACTGCTCACCAGCCCTGAAGACTGGCATCTGTTGTCAGGATCTCCCTATTTGATATCCAAAAGGGTCTCCCCCTGTCTAGATGGGAAGTCTGCAGCCACCAGGCTAATTACCTTTTTACCTTTTCTGATAGTACTATGGTCTGTTTCTTTATTGTCTGATGTACTCCATTCCATCTGGCCAGAATCAGACGCTGCAGTGGTCTTGAGTGGAATTGTGCATACTCCACCATGTCGAATGTTGACACCATCAAACCCATCACTCGCATTGCTGCGTGAATTGATATTGTTTGACTGTGTAACAACTCCTAAGTCCTTAACTGCACCTTTGGATATCTTGTTCCGAGGTAATATTTTCTGCAGACTTGAATCCAATACAGCCTCCAAGTGAATCATCTGTTCAGAGATGGCTTTGCCCAATTTATGAGCCACCCGTGCTTCTGTAGACAAGTTATTGTCTGTTGGAGATGGCCCAAGAGTAATTCCTAGGATTGTGCCAGGATTAAAAGATCGTCGAGGTATGGAAAAATCCTTATCACCTGCTTGCGGAGATAAGCTGCCATAACCACCATAATCTTGGTATATACTCTGGGGGCTGTGGCTAACCCAAAGGGTAAGGCCTGGAACTGAAAATGTTGCTGGAGGATGGCAAACCTGAGGTAACACTGATGAGACAAAGCTATAGGCACATGCAGGTAAGCATCTTGTATATCCAGAGATACCATGTAATCCCATGGTCAAAACTATGGAGCGTAACGTCTCCATGTGCAACCGTGGTACCCAAATGTATTTGTTTAACATTTTGAGATTGAGAATGGGCCGAAACGACCCATTTAGCTTCTGAACCAAAAACAGGTTGGAGTAAAAACCCTGCCCCATTGTGCAGGAGGAACTGGAATAATTACTCCTGACTGAAGCAATTTCTGAACTGCTTCCTGTAGGGCTCTGGCCTTCGCCTCTATTCGAGATGGACTGATGCAGAAGAACCTTCGAGGAGGCTGCTTCTTGAAAGGGAAAACATAACCCAGAGATACTGCTTCTTGAACCCAAGCATCTGTTGTCGACTGCTGCCATATGTGTGCAAACTGAAGAAGTCGGCCCCCTACCATGGGGTCCCCCAGGAGGAGGCCCATACCATCAGGCTGATGGCTTATCTACTGGTTTGGAAGCTGGCCCTCTGGTGGCCCATTGCTTCTTTGCCTTACCAAACTTATTGTATTGGGGCTGCTTAGAATCACTTTTTCCTTTTGTTTTTCTTTGCGACTGAAATGGCCGAAAACCCGAACACTTAGGCCTGGGGTTATAATTGGCAGGAAACCTGACCTTCTTGGATTCTGCTACCGACTCCAAAATATCTGTCAATTCCTTACCAAACAGAATATTCCCAACAAAAGGCAAAGATTCCAGAACCTTCTTAGATTCTGAATCAGTTTTCCATGTACGTAGCCAAATTGCTCTGCAAGCAGCTACCGTTAAGGCTAATGCTTTGGAAGCAAAAGTACCCATATCTATTGCTGCTTCTTCTAAGAATACCGCAGCCTGCTTCATGTGAGCTATATGAGATTCTTGCTCCCTAGTAGGTGCAGAAAGCCCGTCTTCCAGTACCTCAGCCCATTCAGCTACTGCTTTTGCCTTCCAAGCTGAAGCCATAGCTGGCCTTATGACTGCCCCTGACAGAGAAAATATGGTTTTCAAAAACCCATCCACTCTTCTGTCTGTGACATCATTTAATGTTGATGGCAAAGGCAATATAGATTTTCGCACTAATTGAATTACACGCGTATCAACCTTAGGAGGCACCTCTCTTTTTAAACAGTCCCCAGCTGAAAAAGGGTAATAGGAATCTCATTTTTTTTAGAATTCTATATTTTTTTATTGGGTTTAGCCCAAGCTTCCTCCATGATTTCAGTCAGCTGATCTGACCCTAGAAACTCGACCCTAACTGTTTTGGGACGTTTAAACACAGGTGCCCTTAGTTTTTAACACTGGCTCTGCTGCATCCTCTATGGATAGAATAGCCTTCATTGCTCCAATTAATTCAGCTATATCCACTGAGCTGATTGCTTCAGCATATGAAGAACAGGTAGAAGGTGAGTATATAGAGCTATCATCATCTGATGTATCATCCTGCGTAGCCTGTGAATTTGATGATATATTTACACTTGGTTTATCAGCTTGTCTCCTTGGAGAAGCTGTTGGGGATATACCGTAAGAAGGGAGCTGCATGTATGGGTTAACAGTGTACCCTACTCCTGGCATTGAAGCTGTAGGGATTACACGTTCAGCTATACTGGACAAGGTCTGTGCAAACATAGCCCAAGGTGGATCTACCTGCCGCTGTACAAGGGATCTGCCTTGCAATGTGCTGAAAAGCAAAACAATTTGTATATAAACCACCATGTGCCAGATCCTGAGAGGATAATCCCACTTTGCAGGACAACGAGTGTTGGTGTTACTGTTAATGTAACCTTGTCACCTTTGCTGCTCTTAGACATGATAATCAGCTTTTCAGTGTACTACACAATTTATGTCTGTCATCACTTTACCATATAAAAGTGATATCAATCTGACCCCATCCCATGCACCAGCATTGAGGCTCGGAAGAAACCACTGACAAACATATATAAAGTCATCAATCACTCTAGCAGTCAGTCACATGTTATATATTAGTCATATGAGCATATTTTCAACTACAAACACATTTCAAAGTATGTAGGAGTACATATTACTGAATTCTGTTTTATACAGATCTTAACGTATTCAGACGCATTGCGAAGAAAACCACAGTATTGTACACAGACTCATATGCAATAGGCACTACATTTAACTATTCATATTAACCAAAGTAGATAGAATTTTAGTGCTGTATAACCCATACCCAGTAGAGTGGGATACAGGGAGACTCATCTCACTTCCAAGATCGATCAATTCGTTAGCGAACGCCGAGTGGATCCAGACGCTACGTGTACACTGCCACTCCGGGAACCTTTAGTGAACACAGATGCACCAGTCATACAGACGCCTGTACTGCGACCGGGTCTCCTCGCGGTAGCGTTTAGTGTACACAGACGCAGCGGCTACGCTGCGACCGAGACCCCTCGTGGTAGCGTCTGAGACGGAAGTGAGGCAATCAGTTCATGGAGGGAGACGCACGGAAACTGGTCATTAACTGGGGGGAGGGGCGACCAGGAGAGCATCTGACTCCCCCCCCCGCTGACATCAACCCTAGGGATCGCAGCCTCATACTATTCCTGGTGCTTTATGATCCCTAAGGCCTAGCGCTGGAGCACCCGTGGTGGTGGCGCGCCAGCTACTGTTTGGTAGTCTCCTCCCAATGCAGTGCAGCTGTGTCCGTTATTCCCCTTCTAAGTGGAACGATGCCTTACCTTCTCCCCGTGCTCCGGCCACAGCCTGGTAACGTCTGCTGAACCTGCTAGTATATCCGACACAGACGCCTGTCGAGACAGCACTTGTACCGTGGGTAAGCGTTGTTGTGACCCGGCGGAGAGTTGTAGGAGCGACTATTTCCAATATGCGTGTAAGACGCTGTTAGGAAAAATCACTCAGAAAACGTAGTTGTAAGACTATAAAAATAAAAATAAGATTTTAAACCTACCGGTAAATCTTTTTCTCCTAGTCCGTAGAGGATGCTGGGGACTCCGTAAGGACCATGGGGAATAGACGGGCTCCGCAGGAGACATGGGCACTAAAAAAGAACTTTAGGTATGGGTGTGCACTGGCTCCTCCCTCTATGCCCCCTCCTCCAGACCTCAGTTAGAGAAACTGTGCCCAGAGGAGACGGACAGTACGAGGAAAGGATTTTGGAAATCCAAGGGCAAGATTCATACCAGCCACACCATATAACATGGGATACACGAACCAGTCAACAGTATGAAACAAAACCAGTATCAGTCCAAAACTGATCCAAAATGAAAACATGACCCTTATGTAAGCAACAACTATATACAAGTCTTGCAGGATGTTGTCCACACTGGGACGGGCGCCCAGCATCCTCTACGGACTAGGAGAAAAAGATTTACTGGTAGGTTTAAAAACGTATTTTCTCTTACGTCCTAGAGGATGCTAGGGACTCCGTAAGGACCATGGGGATTATACCAAAGCTCCAAAACGGGCGGGAGAGTGCGGATGACTCTGCAGCACCAAATGAGCAAACATTAGGTCCTCATCAGCCAGGGTATCAAACTTGTAGAATTTTGCAAAAGTGTTTGAACCCGACCAAGTCGCCGCTCGGCAAAGTTGTAAAGCAGAGACGCCTCGGGCAGCCGCCCAAGAGCAGCCCACCTTCCTAGTGGAATGGGCCTTTACCGAATTCGGTAACGGCAATCCAGCCGTAGAATGAGCCTGCTGAATCGTGTTACAGATCCAGCGAGCAATAGTCTGCTTAGACGCAGGAGCGCCAACTTTGTTGGCTGCATACAGGATAAACAGGGACTCTGTTTTCCTAACCCGAGCCGTTCTGGCCACATGAATTTTCAATGCCCTGACCACATCCAGGGACTCGGAATCCTCCACGTCCCTAGTAGCCACCGGCACCACAATAGGTTGGTTCATATGAAAAGAAGAAACCACCTTGGGCAAAAACTGAGGACGAGTTCGCAACTCAGCTCTATCCACATGAAAAATCAGATAAGTGGATAGGGCCGAAATCTGAACCTTAATGGAGCCTAACTTTAGGCCCAAATTCACTCCAGTTTGCAGGAAGTGGAGAAAACGGCCCAGATGGAATTCTTCCGGAGGAGCAGTCTTGGCTTCGCACCAAGATACATACTTCCTCCAGATACGGTGATAATGTTTCGATGTCACCTCCTTCCTAGCCTTTATCAGAGTAGGAATGACCTCATCCGGAATGCCCTTTTTCGCTAGGATCCTGCGTTCAACCGCCATGCCGTCAAACGCAGTCGCGGTAAGTCCTGGGACAGGGCCCTTGTTGTAACAGGTCTTCCCTGAGAGGAAGAGGCCACTGATCTTCTGTGAGCATTTCCTGCAGATCCGGATACCAGGCCCTTCGAGGCCAATCTGGAACAATGAGAATTGTCTGAATCCCTCTTCGTCTTATGATTCTCAGTATCTTTGAGATGAGAGGAAGAGGAGGAAACACATAGACCGACTGGAACACCCACTGTGTAACCAGGGCGTCCACTGCTACCGCCTGAGGGTCTCTTGACCTGGCGCAATATCTTAGAAGTTTCTTGTTGAGGCGTGAAGCCATCATGTCTATTGCAGTCCCCACTGACTTGCAATCTCTGCAAAGACTTCCTGATGAAGTCCCCACTCCTGGATGCAGATCGTGTCTGCTTAGGAAGTCTGCCTCCCAGTTGTCCACTCCCGGAATGAAGACTGCTGACAGAGCGCTGACATGACTCTCCGCCCATCGAAGAATCTTTGAGGCTTCTGCCATTGCCACTCTGCTCCTTGTGCCGCCTTGGCGGTTTACATGAGCCACTGCTGTGATGTTGTCTGACTGAATCAGAACCGGTAGACCTCGAAGTAAGGTCTCCGCTTGACAAAGGCCGATGTATATGGCCCTTAATTCCAGTACGTTGATGTGTAGACAAGTCTCCTGGCTTGACCACAGACCTTGGAAGTTTCTTCCCTGTGTGACTGCTCCCCATCCTCGGAGGCTCGCGTCCGTGGTCACCAGAACCCAGTCCTGAATGCCGAACCTGCGACCCTCTAGAAGGTGAGCACTCTGCAGCCACCACAAGAGAGATACCCTGGCCCTGGGGAACAGGCGGATCATCTGATGAATCTGTAGATGTGACCCGGACCACTTGTCTAGAAGGTCCCACTTTAAAGTCCTGGCATGGAACCTGCCGAATGGAATGGCCTCGTAAGACGCCACCCTCTTTCCCAGAACTCGAGTGCAGTGATGTACCGACACCCTGTCTGGCTTTAACAGGTCCCTGACCAAGCTCTGAAGTTCCTGGGCCTTTTCCATCGGGAGAAAGACCCTCTTTTGTTCCGTGTCCAGAATCATGCCTAAGAAAGGCAATCGGGTCGTTGGAACTGTGACTTCGGTAGATTGAGAATCCAACCGTGTTGTTGCAACACCCTCAGGAAGAGAGATACGCTGTCCAGCAACTGTTCTCTCGATCTCGCTTTTATCAGGAGATCGTCCAAGTATGGCATAATTGTGACACCCTGCTTGCACAGGATCACCATCATCTCTGCCATTAATTTGGTAAAAATTTCTCGGGCCGTGGAAAGCCCAAACGGCAACGTCTGAAATTGGTAATGACAATCCTGCACCACAAATCTCAGGAATGCCTGATGAGGTTGATATATGGGGACATGAAGGTATGCATCCTTTATGTCTAGGGACACCATATAATCTCCCCCTTCCAGACTTGCGATGACCGCTCTGAGCGATTCCATCATGAACTTGAACCTCTTTAAGTATAGGTTTAAGGATTTTAAATTCAGAATGGGTCTGACCGAACCGTCCGGTTTCGGGACCACAAACAGAGTTGAGTAATAGCCCATCCCCTGCTGTAGCAGGGGAACTTTGACCACCACTTGTTGAAGGCACAACCTTTGAATTGCTGCCAAAACTACCTCCCTCTCTGGGGAAGAAGTCGGCAGTGCCGATTTGAAAAACCGGCGAGGGGGCACCTCTTCGAATTCCAGCTTGTACCCCTGGGAAACAATGTCTATTGCCCAGGGATCCACCTAAGAGTGAACCGCAGACTTGGCTGAAAAGACGAAGACGTGCCCCCACTGGAGCGGACTCCCCCCGCGGAGCCCCAGCGTCATGCGGTGGATTTAGTAGAAGCCGGGGAGGACTTTTGTTCCCGGGAACTGGCTGTAGCTGGCAGCTTTTTCCCTTTGCCCTTACCTCTGGCAAGAAAGGAAGATCCCCGAGCTCTCTTGGATTTATGCGACCGAAAGGACTGCATCTGATAATGTGGCGCTTTCTTAGGCTGTGAGGAAACATAAGGTAAAAAGGTTGATTTACCTGCAGTAGCCGTGGAAACTAGGTCCGCGAGACCTTCCCCAAACAATTCCTCACCCTTGTAAGGCAAAACCTCCATATGCCGTTTCGAGTCGGCATCACCCGACCACTGTCGGGTCCACAGTGCTCGCCTGGCCGAAATCGCCATAGCGTTCACTCTGGACCCCAGTATGCCCACATCCCTCTGAGCCTCTCTCATATAAAGGACCGCATCCTTAGTATGGCCCATGGTCAATAAAATAGTTTCCTTATCCATCGTAACCATATCAGCAGATAAGGTATCGGTACACGCTATTACAGCGCTACAAACCCAAGCCGACGCTATTGCCGGCCTGAGTAATGTACCGGTATGTATGTAAATTGACTTCAAGGTAGTTTCCTGCTTGCGATCAGCAGGATCCCTGAGGGTAGCGGTATCCTGAGACGGCAGCGCCACCTTTTTGGAAAGGCGCGTCAACGCTTTGTCCACCCTTGGGGAGGATTCCCACCGTATCCTGTCCTTAATCGGGAAAGGATACGGCATAAGAATCCTTTTGGGAATCTGCAGTTTCTTGTCTGGAGTTTCCCAAGCACTTTCAAATAACTAATTTAATTCAAAAGAAGGTGGAAAAGTAACCTCAGGCTTCTTTTCTTTAAACATGTGGATCTTTGGATTAGGTACAGCGGGGTCATCTATAATATGCAGCACATCCTTTATAGCAATCATCATATAATGAATACCCTTTGCCAATTTTGGCTGCAACCTCACATCATCATAATCGACACTGGATTCAGAATCCGTGTCGGTATCTGTGTCAACTACCGGAGAAAGTGGGCGTTTTTGAGACCCAGAAGGCCCCTGTGATATAGGGAAAGGCAGGGCATGACCCCCTGTACCGTCCCTGGACTCTGCTTTGTCCAAACGTTTGTGCAATAAATTCACGTTTGCATTTAAAATATTCCACATATCCATCCAGTCATGTGTTGGCGTTGCCGACGGAGACACCACACATGCGCTCCGCCTCATCCCTAGGAGAGCCTTCCGCTTCCGACACGCACGTACAGACACACCACACACTCAGGGAAAGCTCTAATCTGGAGACAGTTCCCCCACAAGGCCCTTAGGAGAGACAGAGAGAGAGAGTATGCCAGCACACACCCAGCGCCAATAACCGTGGAAAAAATTACCCAGATACAGCGCTTCTTTATATAAGTACTGCGCCAAATTATGTGCCCCCCCCTTCTTTAAAACCCTCTGTCACCGGTGATCAGCAGGGGAGAGTCCGGGGAGCCAGCTTCTCAGCATGTGCTGTGGACAAAATGTCGCTGGTGAGTGCTGAGGGAGAAGCCCCACCCCCTCAGTGGCGGGCTTCGGTCCCGCTCTTTTAAAACAACTGGCGGGGATTCACTGTAAATACCACAAAAAAGTGTATATATATGTATAGCCAGTCTTGGAGGTATACATTGCTGCCCAGGGCGCCCCCCCCCCCCCCCCCGCGCGCCCAAGTGTGCGCTGTGTGTGTTCTGTGAGGGAGCAATGGCGCGCAGCGTTACCGCCGCGCGTTACCTCAGTGAAGCTCTGAAGTCTTCTGCAGCCTTTGAAGTCTTCTGACTTCCTATACTCACCCGGCTTCTATCTTCCGGCTCTGCGAGGAGGACGGCGGCGCGGCTCTGGGACGAAGTGCTAGGGGAGACCTGCGTTCTGACTCCCTCTGGAGCTAATGGTGTCCAGTAGCCTAAGAAGCAGAGCCTATCGCTTAAGTAGGTCTGCTTCTCTCTCCTCAGTCCCACGGTGCAGGGAGCCTGTTGCCAGCAGTGCTCCCTGAAAATGAAAAAATACTTTCTTTCAGGAAGCTCAGGAGAGCTCCCTGTAGTGCACCCAGTCTCCTCTGGGCACAGTATTAAACTGAGGTCTGGAGGAGGGGCATAGAGGGAGGAGCCAGTGCACACCCATACCTAAAGTTCTTTTTTAGTGCCCATGTCTCCTGCGGAGCCCGTCTATTCCCCATGGTCCTTACGGAGTCCCCAGCATCCTCTAGGACGTAAGAGAAAATAAGATTTTACACTTACCGGTAAATCTATTTCTCGTAGTCCGTAGAGGATGCTGGGACTCCGTAAGGACCATGGGGAATAGACTTTAAGAAAGACTTTGAACTCTGGGTGTGCACTGGCTCCTCCCTCTATGCCCCTCCTCCAGACCCCAGTTAGAGAAACTGTGCCCAGAGGAGATGGACAGTACGAGGAAAGGATTTTTAGGAATCCCAGGGCAAGATTCATACCAGCCACACCAAT
Source organism: Pseudophryne corroboree (assembly GCF_028390025.1). Taxonomy (NCBI): domain Eukaryota; kingdom Metazoa; phylum Chordata; class Amphibia; order Anura; family Myobatrachidae; genus Pseudophryne; species Pseudophryne corroboree. The sequence goes on along the minus strand of NC_086446.1, from coordinate 545,109,607 downwards.
CACACCGTATAACTTGTTATAACTACCCAGTTAATAGTATGAACAAACAACATAGTCTCGGTCTAAACCGATGAAACTATAACATAACCCTTATGTAAGCAATAACTATATACAAGTCTTGCAGAAGAAGTCCGCACTTGGGACGGGCACCCAGCATCCTCTACGGACTACGAGAAATAGATTTACCGGTAAGTGTAAAATCTTATTTTCTCTAACGTCCTAGAGGATGCTGGGACTCCGTAAGGACCATGGGGATTATACCAAAGCTCCCAAACGAGCGGGAGAGTGCGGATGACTCTGCAGCACCGCTTGAGCAAACAGGAGGTCCTCCTCAGCCAGGGTATCAAATTTATAGAACTTTGCAAAGGTGTTTGACCCCGACCAAGTAGCCACTCGGCACAACTGTAATGCAGAGACCCCTCGGGCAGCCACCCAAGACGAGCCCACCTTCCTAGTGGAATGGGCCTTAACCGATTTAGGCAATGGCAATCCTGCCGTAGAATGCGCCTGCTGAATCGTGTTACAGATCCAGCGAGCAATAGTCTGCTTTGAAGCAGGCGCGCCAACTTTGTTGGCTGCATACAGAACAAACAGCGCTTCAGTTTTCCTAACCCTCGCTGTTCTGGCCACATAAATCTTCAAAGCCCTGACCACATCAAGGGACTCGGAATCCTCCAAGTCCCGTGTAGCCACAGGCACGACAATAGGTTGATTCATATGAAAAGAAGAGACCACTTTAGGCAGAAATTGAGGACGAGTCCTCAATTCTGCCCTATCCACGTGGAAAACCAGATAGGGGCTTTTATGTGACAAAGCCGCTAATTCCGAAACACGCCTCGCAGAAGCCAAGGCCAACAACATGACCACTTTCCAAGTGAGATATTTCAACTCCACTGTTGTGAGTGGTTCAAACCAAGGTGACTTGAGGAAACTTAATACCACATTAAGATCCCACGGCGCCACCGGAGGTACAAAACGAGGCTGAATATGCAGCACCCCCTTCACGAATGTCTGTACTTCAGGAAGAGAAGCCAATTCCTTTTGAAAGAAAATGGATAAGGCCGAAATTTGGACCTTTATGGACCCTAATTTTAGGCCCAAAGTCACTCCTGTTTGCAGGAAGTGAAGCAGACGACCCAAATGGAACTCCTCCGTAGGAGCAGTCCTGGCCTCACACCAAGAAACATATTTTCGCCATATACGGTGATAATGTTTCAATGTCACGTCCTTCCTAGCCTTGATCAGGGTAGGAATGACCTCCTCCGGAATACCTTTTCTCGCTAGGATCGGCGTTCAACCGCCATGCCGTCAAACGCAGCAAGTCTTGGAACAGACAGGGCCCCTACTGCAGCAGGTCCTGTCTTAGAGGAAGAGGCCACATATCTTCTGTGAGCAACTCTTGCAGATCCGGATACCAAGTCCTTCGTGGCCAATCTGGAACAATGAGGATTGTTCTTACTCTTCTTAGTCTTATTATTCTCAACACCTTGGGTATGAGAGGTAGAGGAGGGAACACATAGACCGATCTGAACACCCAAGGTGTCACTAGAGCGTCCACCACTACCGCCTGAGGGTCTCTTGACCTGGCGCAATACCGCTTTAGCTTTTTGTTGAGACGGGAAGCCATCATGTCTATCTGAGGCAGTCCCCACCGACCCACAATCTGTGCGAAGACTTCTTGATGTAGTCCCCACTCTCCCGGATGCAGGTCGTGCCTGCTGAGGAAGTCCGCTTCCCAGTTGTCCACCCCCGGGATGAATACAGCTGATAGGGCGCTTACATGGCCTTCCACCCAGCGAAGAATCCTGGTCGCTTCTGCCATGGCCGCTCTGCTCCTTGTGCCGCCGTGGTGGTTTACATGAGCCACTGCTGTGACATTGTCTGACTGAATCAGAACCGGTTTGTCCCGAAGCAATGCCTCCGCCTGGCGTAGGGCGTTGTATATGGCCCTCAACTCCAGGACGTTGATGTGGATACAAGTCTCTAGATTCGACCAGAGACCTTGGAAATTTCTTCCCAGTGTGACTGCTCCCCAACCTCGGAGGCTTGCGTCCGTGGTCACCAGGATCCAGTCCTGAGTTCCGAACCTGCGGCCTTCTAGGAGGTGAGCACTGTGCAGCCACCACAGGAGAGATACCTGGCTCTGGGAGACAGGGTGATCCTCTGATGCATTTGTAAATGGGACCCGGACCATTTGTCCAGTAGATCCCATTGAAAGGTCCTCGCATGGAACCTTCCGAAGGGGATGGCCTCGTACGATGCCACCATCTTCCCCAGGACACGCGTGCAGTGATGCACTGAAACCTTTTTTAGCTTTAATAGGTTCCTGACCAGGGCTATGAGCTCCTGAGCCTTTTCCATCGGAAGAAAATCTTTTTTCTGGTCTGTGTCTAGAATCAGACCCAGAAAGGTCAGGCGCGTTGTAGGGACTAGCTGGGACTTCGGTATATTGAGAATCCAGCCGTGCCCCTGCAACATCCTCACCGACAACGACACGCTGTCCAGCAACTTCTCCCGAGATCTCGCCTTTATGAGATCGTCCAAATATGGGATAATTGGGACACCCTGCTTGCGCAGGAGCACCATCATTTCCGCCATTACCTTGGTGAAAATTCTCGGGGCTGTGGAAAGCCCAAACGGCAACGTCTGAAATTAGTAATGACAGTCCTGTACTGCAAATCTCAGGAACGCCTGGTGAGGAGGGAAAATCGGAACATGAAGGTATGCATCCTTTATGTCCAGGGACACCATCCAATCCCCCCCCCCCCCTCCAGGCTGGCGATGACCGCTCGGAGCGATTCCATCTTGAACTTTCTCAAGTACAAGTTCAGGGATTTTAGATTCAAAATGGGCCTGACTGAACCGTCCGGTTTCGGGACCACAAACAGGGTTGAGTTATACCCCTTTCCTTGCTGGAGAAGAGGAACTTTGACTATCACCTGTTGAAGATACAATTTTTGAATTGCAGTCAACACTAACTCCCTCTCTGACGGGGAAGCTGGCAGAGCCGATTTGAAAAACCGGCAAGGAGGCACGTCTTCGAATTCCAGCCTGTATCCCTGAGAACAATCTCTATAGCCCAGGGATCCACCTGTGAGTGAACCCAGACCTGGCTGAAAAATCAAAGACGTGCCCCCACTTGAGCTGACTCCCCCCGGGAAGCCCCAGCGTCATGCGGTGGGCTTTGCAGATGTAGGGGAGGACTTCTGCTCCTGGGAACTAGCTGCATGCAGCTTTTTTCACTTGCCTTTTTCTCTGGCAAGGAAGGACGTTCCCCGTACCTTCTCGCTTTTATTGGAACGAAAGGACTGCATTTGATAATGAGGTGCCTTTTTAGTATGCTGCGGGGGGACATAAGGTAAGAAATTTGATTTACCGGCTGTAGCAGTAGAGAGGTCCGAGAGGCCTTCTCCAAACTACTCCTCCCCCTTGTAAGGCAACGACTCCATATGCCGCTTTGAGTCGGCATCCCCCGTCCACTGTCGGGTCCACAGGAGTCGCCTAGCAGAAATAGACATAGCATTTATTCTGGAGCTTAGTAAACAAATGTCTCTTTGAGCATCCCTCATACATAAAGCAGCATCTTTGATATGCTCTAGGGTCATTAGAATGGTATCCTTATCTAGGGTGTCAAGTTCCGTAGATAAGGAATCTGTCCATGCTGCGACAGCACTACACACCCAGGCCGATGCCATAGCCGGTCTAACGATAGTACCGGAATGTGTGTAAATGTGCTTCATGGTAACCTCCTGCTTACGATCAGCAGGTTCCTTGAGGAAAGCTGTATAATGAGAAGGCAGTGCCACCTTCTTGGATAAGCGTGTCAGCGCCTTGTCTACCTTCGGCGAAGATTCCCATCGTATCCTGTCCTTTTGTGGAAAGGGATACGCCATAAGAATCCTTTTGGGAACTTGTAGTCTCCTATCTGGAGATTCCCAAGCCTTTTCGCACAAGTCGCTTAGTTCAAAAGAGGACGGAAAAGTGACCTCAGGCTTTTTCCCTTTATACATGTGTACCCTCGTGTCAGGGACAGGGGGTTCCTCAGTGATATGCAAAACCTCTTTAATGGCAATAATCATGTAACGAATACCTTTCGCCACCTTTGGCTGTAATTTTGCATCCTCATAGTCGACACTAGAGTCAGTATCTGTGTCGGTATCAGTGATCTGGGATATGGTGCGTTTTTGAGACCCCGAAGGTCCTGGTGCCACAGGGACAGGCATGGTCTGACTACCTGACTGATCCCTAGCTTCAGCCTTGTCTAATCGTTTATGCAGTAAATTTACATTTGCATTCAAGACATTCCACATATCCGCCCAGTCCGGTGTCGGCGTTGCCGACGGCGACCTGACCATCATGCACTCCCCCTCCTCCTTAGGTGAGCCTTCCTCGTCAAACATGTCGACACACACGTACCGACACACTTCACAAACACAGGGAATCTCTTTTCTGAAGACAGGTTCCCCCTGAGGCCCCTTGGAGAGACAGAGAGAGAGTATGCCAGCACACACCCCAGCGCTATATAACCCTGGAGAAAAACACAGATTGTTTACCAGTAGCGCTGCTTAATGTAAAAACGCCAATAATGTGCCCCCCCCCCCCCTCTACTTTAAAACCCCCTTTCACCGTGTGTCAAGCAGGGGAGAGTCCGGGAAGCTTCCTCTCTGCGGTGCTGTGGAGAGAAAATGGCGCTGGTGAGTGCTGAGGGAGAAGCCCCGCCCCCTCGGCGGCGGGCTTCTGTCCCGCTCAAACTTACAAAAAAATGGCGGGGGCTCTTTTATATACATGTACAGTGCCCACCTGTACATGTATATAGACTTTTGCCATAGGAGAGGTGTTTTATTGCTGCCCAGGGCGCCCCCCCTGCGCCCTGCACCCTTACAGTGACCGGAGTATGTGAGGTGTATGGGAGCAATGACGCACAGCTGCGGTGCTGTGCGTTACCTCAGTGAAGCACCGAAGGCTTCTGCCACCCGAGACGTCTTCTGTCTTTGTTTCTTCTGGCTCTGTGAGAACGGCGGCGCGGCTCTGGGGTGAACGCCCAGGACGAACCTGTGTTCACTCCCTCTGGAGCTAATGGTGTCCAGTAGCCGAGGAAGCAGAGCCTATCATTTAAGTAGATCTGCTCCTCTCTCCTCAGTCCCTTGATGCAGGGAGCCTGTTGCCAGCAGTGCTCCCTGAAAAAGAGAAAAAAATCCTAACAAAAATGCTTTCTAAGCAGGAAACTCAGGAGAGCTCCCTGCAGTGCACCCATTCTCCTCTGGGCACAGTCTAAAACTGGGGTCTGGAGGAGGGGCATAGAGGGAGGAGCCAGTGCACACCCAGAGTCCAAAGTCTTTCTTAAAGTGCCCATGCCTCCTGCGGAGCCCGTCTATTCCCCATGGTCCTTACGGAGTCCCAGCATCCTCTAGGACGTTAGAGAAATAAGAAAGCTTAGGGCTGTCAAAAACAGCAGCCCTGTGACCATGATCTGGCTCCTGCCGCACCAAACAAAAAACTGATTTGCTTGAGCCAGTGGGCGGGGATATATGGACGAGCCCATTGCATCCTGGGAGGACTGAAAGCTTGTGATCGTTTGGTGCCAATCCGCTATCGCTCCATCATATCCCATTGTTATCCTGTGGATAACCTGTGGATCCTGCCAGAGAAAAGGAGATGGTAAGAACTTACCCTTGTTAAATCTCTTTCTGCGAGGTACACTGAATTACACAGGGCGCCAACCCTGATGCACTTAGCTTCGTTGGGTTGGTATGGCATTAGCCGCTGACGTGAGAATGTGGTGTCTGTGGCTAGTAACTGTTGTCGTCTCTTTTACCTGCTACTGCATTGGACTGGTTAACAAAACTGAGCTCCTGTGCATGGAGGCGGTGTTATAGAGGAGGCGGCGCTGAGCATCTTGGGAACAGTCAAAGCTTTTAGCCTGTTGGTGCCTCGGATCAAGATCCTACTTTACACCCCAATGTTATTCCCTGTGGAATCCAGTGTACCTCGCAGAAAGAGATTTAACAAGGGTAAGTTATTACCATAAATCTCCTTTACTAACCCTAATGTTCAAGTCTACATTTCCATTATGTCAACCTGTCATATCCTGACACTTTTTCCATGCTGATATTTCCAAATGTCAACATCACTGTCAACATTATGAATGTCAACATAGTAAACATCGATTATGTGACTGCATTCCATGCATGACAGCTGACATAGCAAATTTCAAAAAACCATTATCACTTAGTACTCAAAGAGAAGCCCAGTAGTAAGGGGAGGCTCCCATATTTTATATGGATGTTTAATTGGCAGGGTTGTAAGGAAAAAGAAAAACCTCTCTTCCCACCCCTCCTAGAAGAAAACAGAACCAGCAAATTAAATTTGTTAACTAACTTAAAATAGCGCAAAGGTGGTGTGCAAAAGGCTTATGAGGTATGTTTGGTCTTCCTGTTCACATCTGCTGAGATGTAGAAGTTGTTTCAGTATGAAGTAGTCCTGTGCTATTAACTTGTACTAGGTGATTCTACAGCTAGGGTTCCCAACCATGGTCCTCAAGCAGTTTCAGGCTGGGGTATGAAGGGGCCACCGGGGGAATGCAATGGCATCGGCCCATGTTTAGGGGTGTGGCCAGCACCCACATTGGTTCACCTAACCATTAGAGTGCATGGTCTGGGCCTCTTGATAAATATATACATTAAATACTTCTAGTGCATGCATAATGTAACAGATTAATAACAGCAATACACTGTATAAAATACACCATAGTGCTGTGCAGTATAATGTATAAATCAAGTGCACAGTCTGGGACCTGACCTCTAGAGAAGGAGGTGGACCCCAGGCAGTGGGGCCCACCGGGAGTTTCCTCTGTACCCTGGTAGGCCAGTCCAACCCTGCCCACAAGGCACGCTAACAGCCCAGCTTATTAGGTTGGCCATACTGGAGTACAGGTGACTTAGTTACTCAGTTATTTTGATTTAACCATCTGTACTTTAGGGGATGCGGTTATTTGACTGGCGGTCAGGAGACCGCCGGTCACAATACAGATGCCAGGACCCTGACCATTGAATATCCTGCCGGTCGGCATGCCAACCAATAGGGACTATTTTCACTCATGGGTGTCCACAACACCCATAGAGTGGGAAGAGAACCTGTGGTGATTGCAGCGAGCCACCGAGCCCACAAGGGGCTTTATTGCTCTCTCTCCCCCCCCCCCCCCCCCCCCCCCTGCCAGCCACCTAACTGCCTCCTGACCGCCAGTCACACATACCCATGCTAAAGTAAGAGTTGGGTATTACTAAAAACTGGATTTTTGTACTTGCTGTTACATCTTATTCTCTGGCTCCATCTGGGGGACACTGGACCAAGGGGTTTCTTGAGGGCACCGTAGGAGCTGGTACTTACTGCAATTAGATTATAAATGCCAGCTTCTATGGTCCCCTCAAGCAACCCTATGGTCCAGTATCCCCCAGATTGGATGAGAGACAAATTTGGACTGTTAATGTGCCTTGAGGACCAAGGTTGGGAAAGACTGTTCTACAGTATTAAAAGATGCTTTTACTTATCAAGCGTAATCTTGTTGAACAAGTCTCTTCCTAAGGTAAGATGTGTAACTCCACAAAGTTCAATGAAAGACTTGTGATACAGCACTTAAACTATGACATATTTCAATAGAAGTTTTTAACTGATTAACGGATAAATACAGAACAATATTCATGGAAAGTCTTTTTTGGAGGTATTTAATAATGTAGCTAGGTCAAAAACTGAACCTAAAAATGAACCTTAACAGTAAAAGGTTTCCCTACTTTATTCTGTAGGTATTATTTTTAAAGCTATATTTGGCTAATATCCACTTTTTGTGTTTGTTAAATTATTTTTAGTGCGTGCATAGATGTATTCAGGGTACAGTCTCTCTCTCCTTAGTGAGCAAAAATCATTTACAAAGTGCTCGACAACAGAATGCTTGGAGTGGACCCCAAATTTCCCAGGTAAATATGTATATTCTACAGGGCTGGTTTTTAACAATTAGAAAGCTCGTTCTCATATTTCTCGGTTGCGTTCAGTATAAATGAGACAATGAAAAAGAATTCAGCATTAAAGAAACGGATTGGGTACAAAATCCTGGCATTCACAATCCGACAGCGGCATCCCAATGGATCCCAGTATTTCAACCTTATCTCTGCCCCTAACCCACCCCTCCTGCAGTCTAACTCTAACTTCCTCCACCTCCCTAATGCCTAACTCTAACCCTCTTCCTAGTTCCTAACCCCAACCTTGCCTGCTGTACTTTCCGCCGGGATTCCACTGTCTGTATTCTGACTGTCCGGATCCTGACCACATTCCAATTAAAATAACCAATCCACATGCATTTTTGGAAATGGATGCCTGGACAAACTGTTGCCAGTATCATTTTGCTTCATGTAAACTTTGTAGTCCATTTCACCAACAATTGTACACACCAACTGCACTGCAGGGATCACTTATACTCAAGAGTATAGCGTTGAGGGGGCAGGTGGAACTCATTCACCAGGGTTGCATTTTTTGTACACAGACTGACGTGGAAGAGAACTAGCCCTAGCAGCTCCCGGTCAGAATCAGATTACCCATCATGATGTGTCATGTGACTGTTACAATCATATAGTACTCACTGAACGGAGGCTGCTGCTGTTCCAGGTCTGGTGTGGCTAAGAAAAGTGGGGCAGATGTATTAACCTGGAGAAGGCATAAGGAAGTGATAAACCAGTGATATGTGCAAGGTGATAAAGGCACCAGCCAATCAGCTCCAATATGTAAATTAACAGTTAGGATCTGATTGGCTGGTGCCTTTATCACCTTGCACATATCACTGGTTTATCACTTCCTTATGCCTTCTCCAGGTTAATACATCTGCCCCCTTGTGTGTAATGTGGGGATTAACCTGCTGAGCAGGGGGGAATGTTGTTACGCAGGGAGACAGGGGCATGTTGGTGTGCTGAAAGGGGCTTGTTTGTGGGGTGGGAGAGCAAGCTAGTGGGCGAGGAAAGCATTTTTGGTGTACAAATGGGGCATGTGTTGGGAGTGCAGTTTGTCCTTTGTCTGATCTATGTTTTCTTCATGCATATTTACGCAAACAGGCCTTAGTAAATAAATGACACCTGAAAATAAATGTTTCTGTGAATGTTGAATCATTTGGTTTGGCTTTTAGAGAAGATCGGTTTGCTCAGATAACTAGTTATAATTGCTTACCACATGCCTAAATGTATTCCTAATTGTCTAGCACACTGCAGTCAGTGACTACAATGAACACAAATGGCCGTGACAGCAGCAACACAGCAGACGTAGCCCAGAATCGCCCACTAGGGGACAGATTATCCTGGCAACTTCAGCTCAGATTAATAACCTTGTGCAAGTCTCTATATAGCTTCCACTAACCATAATAGAATGTATGAAAACATGCAGCAGAATTTTAAGTCTTTCAGCCATTGCATTTAATTACTTTTAAAAGCATTACATGGTAGGGCTTAACAGAAAAACAGCATGGGCTATTGATTTTGGCTGAATTCAGGTGCGATGAGTAAAAGGGAGCACGAAAATGTACAAACAAGTGTACAGTCTTGGTACAGACAAGACAACTGAACACAAGCGTATCCATGGCAACCAAACCAGGGTCTAAAAATGTACAGAATAAGCAGCATGTGGTAATAAGTTTAACTAGCATACAGATAGGACCCCCTAGGGATTCATTTCTAAAGCAAAACAGAAGGATGGCTATTTTTACCTGCCTTGCATAAATGTTGTTTACAGCATCCATTGCTAGTGATCATTAAAGCGTGAAGAAGGAACTAGGCCCATCACCCACTTATAGCTAGGAAAATCTCAAATAATCACAGCTACCAGTGAAGTGCAAGAATAGGACAAAGTTCTGGGTTTTTATTTGTTTCTTTTGTTTTTAATGACTTAGACATTGGGCAAAGTTTAGTGGGCTCTGCTGCAGAAAACATTTGGGGGACGTTTGGTGAGGTATGTTCAGAAGAAAGAAACTGTGAAAAGCATGCCAAGAAGTCACAGTGAGAAGAGAACGCAAAAACAGAAACATATTTAATTCAAAATCAAAAGAATGGGGACATTTAAATATAGCAATGCTTTGAAGTGGCAGGCAAGCATTTCATATTGAATCAAAATACAGTCGTATGTCCTGTCTTCACATATGAAAAAGAAAAATTGACCAGCATCTTGTATGTAGAGTGAATAGGCAGCCCAGTTGCTGCAGGTTTAATGTCTCCAGAGCACACGTTGGCAGGACAGACAGAGGAACAACCAGGTTAAGAGGAAAACAGAAAGCGCAGGGGAGGGAAAAAATAAACTAGGAGGCAGAGGGTAAAAAAGGTGTAGAGGAAGCAGAGGTCTGAGAGGGAGGTAGTGTCGAGCACACAGGCCGCCAAATGCACTTTGTACATTCAAAAAGAGATGATGCCGTAACAGATTCCTACCATCTACCTCTCAATTATTATACTGTTACGCAGCCACTACCTGGAAAACATCCAGATACAGAATCAGCATTACATCGCTACTCCTCTAATTCCACGGGAGAGAGCAAGATGATCATGTCCAATAAACTGAGACCGATGAGACAAACCATGCAAGCTCCTGACAAGCTCTCACACAAAACACAGCTGAGGCAGCCCATGGGAAGGTGACGTGAGCAGGTGGCACATGTCACATGTCTATGCGGTAAGTCTCTGTGCAGCCGACAGGGCCAGGGTGCAGATGACTGATCTCATGGTCACATGTTGGTGCTGAGTCGGGATTGAGTGTTAGCTGGTGTCAGCTCTCCTTGGCTTCCTTCCCTGGGAGGGGACTAAAAAAAAGAGAGAGGATTATAAGTCCAGTGAAGTGGTGAAAAGAATCCTACAATTAAATTAGTAAGTGGATGCCTAACAGTAAAAGAATAAAACTGGAAAGATAAAGACATACCTTTTGGTTAGATGGCATAATTTTATCTAACTACACACAAAAATATTTTATTACCAATTAAAACAAAATCACCTGCTACTTCATATTATCTATCTATCAATCAATCAATCAATCAATCAATCAATCAATCAATCAATCATCCTTTGGTATCCGGTCTATAGATCTACACTAAAAAGGTCTACAGTCAATAGGTCTACCACTAATGGTAGACATGCAACAGGGTCGACATGGTCTAAAGGTTGACATGTAAAGGTAGACAGTTTAAAAGGTAGACAGGGTCATATGGTCGACACACACATGGTAGACATAAGTTTTGTTGTTTTTTTTTCATACCTTACCATCCACGTGGACTACGAACGGGAATAGTAACCTTGCCCGAAGCTGCCATGCGAGGGGATACAGTGCATAATGGGGCTTGTTTGTGGCAGAAAAGTGACAAAACACCCCAAAAAATGATGTCTACCTTTTTTCTGTCGACCATTTACATGTCAACCTTTTGACCCTGTCGACCCAATGCATGTCTACCATCAGTGGTAGACCTATTGACTGTAGACCTTTTTAGTGTAGATCTTATAATCCACACCCCATCATTAAATATATACATTTTTTTTCAAATCTATTCTAAGCTGTCTCCTTCACTCCTCTTTGGTCCATCCACCCCCACTGCACTCACACCCTGATCATCCCTAACTGCTTCCTAACTTCTGACCTGTGCCACCGCCTGTTTCCTGAGCAAGACAGATACCATTATATTTAGACTTTTGGCACTGTTGTAAAGTCAACATTAAGTATTAAGGTGGTTTCAAAATGATTCACAGAACCAATTTCCGGCATTATCCATAGAACATACAGCTGATATGAAGCAGAGTTTGAGTTGATGCTTTTCATTAATGTAAACAGAGTAAAAACACAATCACCTTGACGTGGATCTGGTTGCGTAAAACAGCAGCTCGCAAGATCATTGCTTTGGCTCGCCTCTGAAATTCTCTCCCCATCTGTAATGATTTCTCAAATGTAGTGCTGCGCTGGTCAACATCTCGTGCGTAAAGGATCTATAAGCAAACGGGTTATGTAACAAAGCATGTTTAGTGGGTCACCAGCAGCCACAATAGCTTCCAGGAGCACTTACCTTGCTATGAGAGTCAATGCGAGCATTAATTAGTCCTTCGAGGATCAATTGAGTCAATTCATCCTCGAGTGCAGATACTGTTGTGTTAAATGCAATTGCCATTTTGTACATGTCCGCAGAGACATATGGGCTGAAATACTAAGAATCAGACAAGATGATCAAGTATACACATTTTTAAGAAAAAAAAGGGACCAAAAAACACATACAAACAGGAAAAAAGAAGATTTTACTCACCGGTAAATCTATTTCTCGTAGTCCGTAGTGGATGCTGGGGACTCCGTAAGGACCATGGGGAATAGCGGCTCCGCAGGAGACTGGGCACAGCTAAGAAAGATTTAGGACTACCTGGTGTGCACTGGCTCCTCCCACTATGACCCTCCTCCAGACCTCAGTTAGGATACTGTGCCCGGAAGAGCTGACACAATAAGGAAGGATTTTGAATCCCGGGTAAGACTCATACCAGCCACACCAATCACACCGTATAACTCGTGATATGATACCCAGTTAACAGTATGAACATAACAGAGCCTCTCAACAGATGGCTCAACAATAACCCTTTTAGTTAACGATAACTATATACAAGTATTGCAGACAGTCCGCACTTGGGACAGGCGCCCAGCATCCACTACGGACTACGAGAAATAGATTTACCGGTGAGTAAAATCTTATTTTCTCTGACGTCCTAGTGATGCTGGGGACTCCGTAAGGACCATGGGGATTATACCAAAGCTCCCAAACGGGCGGGAGAGTGCGGATGACTCTGCAGCACCGAATGAGAGAACTCAAGGTCCTCCTCAGCCAGGGTATCAAATTTGTAGAATTTTGCAAACGTGTTTGCCCCTGACCAAGTAGCAGCTCGGCAAAGTTGTAAAGCCGAGACCCCTCGGGCAGCCGCCCAAGAAGAGCCCACTTTCCTCGTGGAATGGGCTTTTACAGATTTAGGGTGCGGCAGTCCAGCCGCAGAATGTGCAAGTTGAATCGTGCTACAGATCCAGCGAGCAATCGTCTGCTTAGAAGCAGGAGCACCCAGCTTGTTGGGTGCATACAGGATAAATAGCGAGTCAGTCTTCCTGACTCCAGCTGTCCTGGAAACAAACTTTTCAGGGCCCTGACTACGTCCAGTAACTTGGAATCCTTCAAGTCCCAAGTAGCCGCAGGCACCACAATAGGTTGGTTCACATGAAAAACTGATACCACCTTAGGAAGGAATTGGGAACGAGTCCTCAATTCCGCCTTTCCCATATAAAATACAGATAAGGGCTTTTGTATGACAAAACCGCCAATTCTGATACACGCCTGGCCGACGCCAAGGCCCACAGAATGACCACTTTCCACGTGAGGTATTATAGCTCCACGGATTTAAGCGGCTCAACCCAATGCGACTTCAGGAAATCCAACACCACGTTGAGATCCCACGGTGCCACTGGAGGCACAAACGGGGGCTGACTATGCAGCACTCCCTTAACAAAAGTCTGAACTTCAGGCAGTGAAGCCCGTTCCATTGTGGAAGAAAATCGATAGAGCCGAAATCTGGACCTTAATGGAACCCAATTTTAGGCCCATAGTCACCTCTGACTGTAGGAAGTGCAGAAATCGACCTAGCCGAAATTTCTCCTTTGGGGCCTTCCTGGCCTCACAGTACGCAACATATTTCCGCCATATGCGGTGATAATGGTTAGCGTTCACTTCTTTCCTAGCTTTAAATAGCGTAGGGATAACTTCCTCCGGAATTCCCTTTTCCTTCAGGATCCGGCGTTCAACCGCCATGCCGTCCAACGCAGCCGCGGTACGTCTTGGAACAGACAGGCCCCCTGCTGCAGCAGGTCCTGTCTGAGCGGCAGAGGCCATGGGTCCTCTGAGATCATTTCTTGGAGTTCTGGTTACCAAGCTCTTCTTGGCCAACCCGGAACAATGAGTATAGTTCTTACTCCTCTCCTTCTTATTATTCTCATTACCCTGGGTAAGAGAGGCAGAGAAGGGAACACATACACCGACTGGTACACCCACGGTGTTACCAGAGCGTCCACAGCTATCGCCTGAGGGTCCTTGACCTGGCGCAATATCTTTGTAACTTTTAGTTGAGGCGGGACGCCATCATGTCCACCTGTGGCCTTTCCCAACGGTGTACAATCATTTGGAAGACTTCAGGATGAAGTCCCCACTCTCCCGGGTGGAGGTCGTGTCTTCTGAGAAAGTCTGCTTCTCAGTTGTCCACTCCGGGAATGAACACTGCTGACAGTGCTAACACATGATTTTCCGCCCATCGGAGAATCCTTGTGGCTTCTGCCATCGCCATCCTGCTTCTTGTGCCGCCCTGTCGTTTACATGAGCGACCGCCGTGATGTTGTCTGACTGGATCAGCACCGGCCGGTGTTGAAGCAGGTGCTAGCCTGACTTAGGGCATTGTAAATGGCCCTTAGTTCCAGAATATTTATGTGTAGGGAAGTCTCCTGACTTTTCCATAGCCTTGGAAGTTTCTTCCCTGTGTGACTGCCCCCCAGCCTCGAAGGCTGGCATCCGTGGTCACCAGGACCCAGTCCTGTATGCCGAATCTGCGGCCCCCTAGAAGATGAGCACTCTGCAGCCACCACAACAGCGACACCCTGGCCCTTGGAGACAGGGTTATCCGCCGATGCATCTGAAGATGCGACCCGGACCACATGTCCAACAGATCCCACTGGAAAATCCTTGCATGGGACCTGGCGAATGGAATTTCTTCGTAAGAAGCTGCCATCCTTCCCAGGGCTCGCGTGCATTGATGCACCGACACCTGTATACGTATTAGGAGGTCTCTGTCTAGAGACGACAACTCCTTGGACTTCTCCTCCGGGAGAAACCCTTTTTATCCTGTTCTGTGTCCAGAACCACACTCAGGAACAGTAGACGCGTCGTAGGAACCAGCTGCGACTTTGGAATATTCAGAATCCAGCCGTGCTATTGTAGCACTTCCCGAGATAGTGCTACTCCGCCGAACAACTGCTCCCTGGACCTCGCCTTTATAAGGAGATCGTCCAAGTACGGGATAATTATTTCGGCCATTACCTTGGTAAATACCTCGGTGCCGGGGACAGACCAACGGCAACGTCTGGAATTGGTAATGACAATCCTGTACCACAATTTTGAGGTACTCCTGGTGAAGAGGGTAAATAGGGACATGCAGGTAAGCATCCTTGATGTCCAGTGATACCATGAAATTCTCCAGGCTTGCAATAATCGCCCTGAGCGATTCCATTTTGAACTTGAACCTTCGTATATAAGTGTTCAAGGCTTTCAATTTTAGAATGGGTCTCACCGAACCATCTGGTTTCGGTACCATAACATTTTGGAATAGTAACCCCGGCCTTGTTGAAGGAGGGGTACCTTGATTTCACCTGCTGGAAGTACAGCTTGTGAATTGCCGCCAGTACTACCTTTCTCCGAGGGCAGCAGGCAAGGCTGATGTGAGGTAACGGCGAGGGGGAGTCGCCTCGAACTCCAGCCTGTATCCCTGTGATACTATTTGCAGAACCTAGGGATCCACCTGTGGGCAAGCCCACTGGTCCCTGAAGTTCCCGAGACGCGCCCCTACCGCACCTGTCTCCACCTGTGGAGCCCCAACGTCATGCGGTGGACTCAGAGGAAGCAGGGGAAGATTTTTGATCCTGGGAACTGGCTCCTGGTGCAGCTTTTTCCTTCTTCCCTCGTCTCTGTGCAGAAAGGAAGCGCCTTTGACCCGCTTGCTTTTCTGAAGCCGAAAGAACTGTACCTAAAAATACGGTGCTTTCTTAGGCTGTGAGGAAACCTGAGGTAAAAAAATTTCTTCCCAGCTGTTGCTGTGGATACGAGGTCCCAGAGACCATCCCCAAACAATTCCTCACCCTTATAAGGCAGAATCTCCATGTGCCTTTTATAGGCACCATCACCTGTCCACTGCCGGGTTTCTAATACCCTCCTGGCAGAATGGACATTGCATTAATTCTGGATGCCAGCCGGCAAATATCCCTCTGTGCATCCTTTATATATAAGACGACGTCTTTAATATGCTCTATGTTAGCAAACTATTATCCCTGTCGTAGAGTATTAATATTATCTGACAGGGTATCAGACCACGCTGCAGCAGCACTATTTATGCTGAGGCAATTGCAGGTCTCAGTATATAACCTGAGTGTGTATATACAGACTTCAGGATAGCCTCCTGCTTTTTATCCGCAGGCTCCTTCAAGGTGGCCGTATCCTAAGACGGCAGTGCCACCTTTTTTGACAAACGTGTGAGCGCCTTTTCCCCCTAAGGGATATCTCCCAACGTGACCTTTCCTCTGGCGGGAAAGGGTACGCCATCAGTAACTTTTTAGAAATTACCAGTTTCTTATTGGGGGAACCCACGCTACTTTACACACTTCATTCATTCATCTGATGGGGGAACAAAACACTGGCTGCTTTTTCTCCCCAAAAATAAAACCGCTTTTATGTGGTACTTGGGTTCATGTCAGAAATGCGTAACACATTTTTCATTGCCGAGATCATGTAACGGATGTTCCTAGTGGATTGTGTATATGTCTCAACCTCGTCAACACTGGAGTCAGACTCCGTGTCGACATCTGTGTCTGCCATCTGAGGTAACGGGCGCTTTTTTTTTTGAGCCCCTGATAGCCTTTGAGACGCCTGGGCAGGCGCGGGCTGAGAAGCCGGCTGTCCCACAGCTGTTTTACGTCATCCAGCCTTCTATGTAAGGAGTTGACATTGTCGGTTAATACCTTCCACCTATCCATCCACTCTGGTGTCGGCCCCACAGGGGACGACATCCCATTTATCGGCCTCTGCTCCACCTCCACGTAACCTTCCTCATCCCACATGTCGACACAGCCGTACCGACACACAGCACACACACACAGGGAATGCTCTGACTGAGGACAGGACCCCACAAAGTCCTTTGGGGAGACAGAGAGAGAGTATGCCAGCACACACCAGAGTGCTATATAATGCAGGGATTAACACTATAACTGAGTGATTTTTCCCCCAATAGCTGCTTGTGTAAACAATATTGCGCCTAAATTTAGTGCCCCCCCTCTCTTTTTAACCCTTTGAGCCTGAAAACTACAGGGGAGAGCCTGGGGAGCTTCCTTCCAGCTGCACTGTGAAGAGAAAATGGCGCCAGTGTGCTGAGGGAGATAGCTCCGCCCCTTTTTCGCTGACTTTTCTCCCGCTTTTTTATGGATTCTGGCAGGGGTATTTATCACATATATAGCCTCTGGGGCTATATATTGTGATATATTTGCCAGCCAAGGTGTTTTTATTGCTGCTCAGGGCGCCCCCCCCCCAGCGCCCTGCACCCTCAGTGACCGGAGTGTGAAGTGTGTATGAGGAGCAATGGCGCACAGCTGCAATGCTGTGCGCTACCTTGGTGAAGACTGATGTCTTCTGCCGCCGATTTTCCGGACTCTTCTTGCTTCTGGCTCTGTAAGGGGGCAAGCGGCGCGGCTCTGGGACTGAACATCAATGGCCGGTTCCATGCGGTCGATCCCTCTGGAGCTAATGGTGTCCAGTAGCCTAAGAAGCCCAAGCTACCACCAGTTAGGTAGGTTCGCTTCTTCTCCCCTTAGTCCCTCGCTGCAGTGAGTCTGTTGCCAGCAGATCTCACTGTAAAATAAAAAACCTAAAATATACTTTCTCTCTAGGAGCTCAGGAGAGCCCCTAGTGTGCATCCAGCTCAGCCGGGCACAGGATTCTAACTGAGGTCTGGAGGAGGGTCATAGTGGGAGGAGCCAGTGCACACCAGGTAGTCCTAAATCTTTCTTAGCTGTGCCGTCTCCTGCGGAGCCGCTATTCCCCATGGTCCTTACGGAGTCCCCAGCATCCACTAGGACGTCAGAGAAAATAAGAATTTACTTACAGATAATTCTATTTCTCATAGTCCGTAGTGGATGCTGGGGACTCCGTAAGGACCATGGGGAATAGCGGCTCCGCAGGAGACTGGGCACATCTAAAGAAAGCTTTAGGACTAACTGGTGTGCACTGGCTCCTCCCCCTATGACCCTCCTCCAAGCCTCAGTTAGGATACTGTGCCCGGACGAGCGTACACAATAAGGAAGGATTTTGAATCCCGGGTAAGACTCATACCAGCCACACCGTATAACTTGTGATCTGAACCCAGTTAACAGTATGATAACAGAGGAGCCTCTGAAAAGATGGCTCCCAACAATAATAACCCGATTTTTGTAACAATAACTATGTACAAGTATTGCAGACAATCCGCACTTGGGATGGGCGCCCAGCATCCACTACGGACTATGAGAAATAGAATTATCGGTAAGTAAATTCTTATTTTCTCTGACGTCCTAAGTGGATGCTGGGGACTCCGTAAGGACCATGGGGATTATACCAAAGCTCCCAAACGGGCGGGAGAGTGCGGATGACTCTGCAGCACCGAATGAGAGAACTCCAGGTCCTCCTCAGCCAGGGTATCAAATTTGTAGAATTTAGCAAACGTGTTTGCCCCTGACCAAGTAGCTGCTCGGCAAAGTTGTAAAGCCGAGACCCCTCGGGCAGCCGCCCAAGATGAGCCCACTTTCCTTGTGGAACGGGCTTTTACAGATTTTAGCTGTGGCAGGCCTGCCACAGAATGTGCAAGCTGAATTGTACTACAAATCCAACGAGCAATAGTCTGCTTAGAAGCAGGAGCACCCAGCTTGTTGGGTGCATACAGGATAAACAGCGAGTCAGATTTCCTGACTCCAGCCGTCCTGGAAATATTTTCAGGGCCCTGACAACATCCAGCAACTTGGATTCCTCCAAGTCCCTAGTAGCCGCAGGCACCACAATAGGTTGGTTCAGGTGAAAACGCTGGAACCACCTTAGGGAGAAACTGAGGACGAGTCCTCAATTCCGCCCTGTCCGAATGGAAAATCAGATAAGGGCTTTTACAGGATAAAGCCGCCAATTCTGACACGCGCCTGGCCCAGGCCAGGGCCAACAGCATGACCACTTTCCATGTGAGATATTTTAACTCCACAGATTTAAGTGGTTCAAACCAATGTGACTTTTGGAACCCAAACTACATTGAGATCCCAAATTGCCACTGGAGGCACAAAAGGAGGCTGTATATGCAGTACCCCTTTTACAAACGTCTAAACTTCAGGGACTGAAGCTAGTTCTTTTTTGGAAGAAAATTGACAGGGCCGAAATCTGAACCTTAATGGACCCCAATTTCAGGCCCATAGACACTCCTGTTTGCAGGAAATGTAGGAATCGACCCAGTTGAATTTCCTCCGTCGGGCCTTACTGGCCTCGCACTACGCAACATATTTTCGCCAATTGCGGTGATAATGTTTTTGCGGTTACATCCTTCCTGGCTTTAGATCAGGATATGGATGACTTCATCCGGAATGCCTTTTTTCCTTCAGGATCCGGTGTTCAACCGGCATACCGTCAAACGCAGCCGCGGTAAGTCTTGGAACAGACAGGGTCCTTGCTGGAGCAGGTCCCTTCTTAGAGGTAGAGGCCACGGATCCTCCGTGAGCATCTCTTGAAGTTCCAGTTACCAAGTCCTTCTTGGCCAATCCGGAGCCACGAATATAGTGCTTTTTCCTCTCCATCTTATCAATCTCAGTACCTTGGGTATGAGAGGCAGAGGAGGGAACACATACACTGACTGGTACACCCACGGTGTTACCAGAGCGTCTACAACTATTGCCTGAGGGTCTCTTGACCTGGCGCAATACCTGTCGAGTTTTTTAATCATGTGGACGACTTCTGGGTGAAGTCCCCACTCTCCCGGGTGGAGGTCGTGCTGAGGAAGTCTGCTTCCCAGTTGTCCACTCCCGGAATGAATACTGTTGACAGTGCTATCACATGATTTTCCGCCCAGCGAAGAATCCCTGCAGCTTCTGCCATTGCCCTCCTGCTTCTTGTGCCACCCTGTCTGTTTACGTGGGTGACTGCCATGATGTTGTCCGACTGGATCAACACCGGCTGACCTTGAAGCAGAGGTCTTGCTAAGCTTAGAGCATTGTAAATGGCCCTTAGCTTCAGGATATTTATGTGAAGTGATGTATCCAGGCTTGACCCTAAGCCCTGGATATTCCTTCCCTGTGTGACTGCTCCCCAGCCTCGCAGGCTGGCATCCGTGGTCACCAGGACCCAGTCCTGAATGCCGAATCTGCGGCCCTCTAGAAGATGAGCCCTCTGCAACCACCACAGGATGGATACCCTTGTCCTTGGTGACAGGGTTATCCGCTGATGCATCTGAAAATGCGACCCGGACCATTTGTCCAGTAGGTTCCACTGGAAAGTTCTTGCGTGGAATCTAACGAATGGGATTGCTTCGTAGGAAGCCACCATTTTTACCCAGAACCCTTGTGCATTGATGCACTGAGACTTGGTTCGGTTTTAGGAGGTTCCTGACTAGCTCGGATAACTCCCTGGCTTTCTCCTCCGGGAGAAACACCTTTTTTTCTGGACTGTGTCCAGGAACATCCCTAGGAAACAGAAGACAAGTCGTCGGAACCAGCTGCGATTTTGGAATATTGAGAATCCAATCGTGCTGCCGCAACACTACCTGAGATAGTGCTACACCGACTTCCAACTGTTCCCTGGATCTTACCCTTATCAGGGAATCGTCCCAGTAAGGGATAACTAAAATTTCCTTCCTTCGAAGGGATATCATTTCGGCCATTACCTTGGTAAAGACCCGGGGTGCCGTGGACCATCCCTACGGCAGCGTCTGAACTGATAGTGACAGTTCTGTACCATAACCTGAGGTACCTTTGGTGAGAAGGGTAAATTTTGACATGAAGGTAAGCATCCTTGATGTCCCGAGACATCATGTAGTCCCCTTCTTTCAGGTTCGCAATCACTGCTCTGAGTGACTTAATCTTGAATTTGAACCTCTGTATGTAAGTGTTCAAAGATTTTAGATTTAGAATCGGTCTCACCGAGCCGTCTGGCTTCGGTACCACAATAGTGTGGAATAATACCCCGTTCCCTGTTGCAGGAGGGGTACCTTGATTATCACCTGCTGGGAATACAGCTTGTGAATGGCTTCCAAAACTGCCTCCCTGTCAGAGGGAGACGTCGGTAAAGCCGACTTTTGGAAACGGCGAGGGGGAGACGTCTCGAATTCCAATATGTACCCTTGAGATATTACCTGAAGGATCCAGGGGACTACTTGTGAGTGAGCCCACTGCGCACTGAAATTCATTGAGAACGGGCCCCCACCGTGCCTGAGCTTGTAAGGCCCTAGCGTCATACTGAGGGCTTGGCAGAGGCGGGAAAGGGTTTCTGTTCCTGGGAACTGGCTAATCTCTTCAGCCTTTTTCCTCTCCCTCTGTCACTAGCAGAAAAGAGGAACCTTTTGTCCGCTTGCCAACAAAGGACTGCGCCTGATAATACGGCGTCTTATTTTGAGAGGCGACCTGGGGTACAAACATGGATTTCCCAGTTGTTGCCGTGGCCACCAGGTCTAAAAGACCGACCCCAAATGTCCCTTTTCAAAGGCAATACTTCCCAATGCCGTTTGGAATCCGCATCACCTGACCATTTTACTGGTAGAATTGGACAAACGCACTTATACTTGATGCCAGTCGGCAAATATTCCGCTGTGCATCATGCATATATAGAAATGCATCTTTTAAATGCTCTATAGGCAATAATATACTATCCTTATCTAGGATATCAATATTTCCAGTCAGGGAATCCGACCATGCCAACCCAGCACTGCACCTCCAGGCTGAGGCGATTTCTGGTCGCAGTATAACACCAGTATGTGTGTGAATACATTTTTGGATACCCTCCTGCTTTCTATCAGCAGGATCCTTAAGGGCGGCCATCTCATGAGAGGGTAGAGCCCTTGTTCTTACAAGCGTGTGAGCGCCTTATCCCCCCTAGGGGGTGTTTCCCAACGCACCCTAACCTCTGGCGGGAAAGGGTATACACCAATACTTTTTAAGAAATTATCAATTGTTATCGGGGGGAAACCCACGCATCATCACACACCTCATTTTATTTCTCAGATTCAGGAAAACTACAGGTAGTTTTTCCCTCACCGAACATAATACGAGTACCACCAAAAAGGGGTATTATCAGAAATGTATAAAACATTTTCCATTGTCTCAATCATGTAACGTGTGGCCCTACTGGAAATCACGGTTGTCTCTTCACCGTCGACACAGAAGTCAGTATCCGTGTCGGCGTCTGTATCTGCCATCTGAGGTAACGGGAGCTTTAGAGCCCCTGACGGCCTATGAGACGTCTGGACAGGTACAAGCTGAGTAGCTGACTGTCTCATGTCAACCACTGTTTTTTTTATACAGAGCTGACACTGTCACGTAATTCTCAACAGTACATCCACTCAGGTGTCGACCCCCTAGGTGGTGACATCACTGTTACAGACACTCTGCTCCGTCTCCACATAATTTTTCTCCTCATACATGTCGACACAAACGTACCGACACACAGCACACACACAGGGAATGCTCTGATAGAGGACAGGACCCCACTAGCCCTTTGGGGAGACAGAGGGAGAGTATGCCAGCACACACCAGAGCGCTATATATATATATACAGGGATAACCTTATATAAGTGTTTTTCCCCTTATAGCTGCTGTATGTTTTAATACTGCGCCTAATTAGTGCCCCCCTCTCTTTTTTTAACCCTTTCTGTAGTGTAGTGACTGCAGGGAAGAGCCAGGGAGCTTCCCTCCAACTGAGCTGTGAGGGAAAATGGCGCCAGTGTGCTGAGGAGATAAGGCTCCGCCCCCTTTTCGGCGGCCTTATCACCCGTTTTTCTGTATATTCTGGCAGGGGTTAAATGCATCCATATAGCCCAGGAGCTATATGTGATGTATTTTTTTGCCATGCAAGGTATTTTTATCATGTTTTATTGCGTCTCAGGGCGCCCCCCCCAGCGCCCTGCACCCTCAGTGACCGGAGTATGAAGTGTGCTGAGAGCAATGGCGCACAGCTGCAGTGCTGTGCGCTACCTTATTGAAGACAGGAACGTCTTCTGCCGCCGATTTTTCCGGACCTCTTCGCTCTTCTGGCTCTGTAAGGGGGCCGGCGGCGCGGCTCCGGGACCCATCCAGGCTGGGCCTGTGATGGTCCCTCTGGAGCTAATGTCCAGTAGCCAAGAAGCCCAATCCACTCTGCACTCAGGTGAGTTCGCTTCTTCTCCCCTTAGTCCCTCGATGCAGTGAGCCTGTTGCCAGCAGGTCTCACTGAAAATAACAAACCTAAACTAAAACTTTCACTAAGAAGCTCAGGAGAGCCCCTAGTGTGCACCCTTCTCGTCGGGCACAGAAATCTAACTGAGGCTTGGAGGAGGGTCATAGGGGGAGGAGCCAGTGCACACCAGTTAGTCCTAAAGCTTTCTTTAGATGTGCCCAGTCTCCTGCGGAGCCGCTATTCCCCATGGTCCTTACGGAGTCCCCAGCATCCACTTAGGACGTTAGAGAAATAAGAATTTACTCACCGGTAATTCTATTTCTCGTAGTCCGTAGTGGATGCTGGGAACTCCGTAAGGACCATGGGGAATAGCGGGCTCCGAAGGAGACTGGGCACTCTAAGAAAGAATTAGGACTACCTGGTGTGCACTGGCTCCTCCCTCTATGCCCCTCCTCCAGACCTCAGTTTGGGAAACTGTGCCCGGAAGAGCTGACACATTAAGGAAGGGATTTGGAATCCCGGGTAAGACTCATACCAGCCACACCAATCACACCGTACAACTCGTGATACTATATCCAGTTAACAGTATGAACAACAACTGAGCCTCACGAACAGATGGCTCATAACAATAACCCTTTAGTTAGGCAATAACTATATACAAGTATTGCAGACAATCCGCACTTGGGATGGGCGCCCAGCATCCACTACGGACTACGAGAAATAGAATTACCGGTAAGTAAATTCTTATTTTCTCTGACGTCCTAGTGGATGCTGGGAACTCCGTAAGGACCATGGGAATTATACCAAAGCTCCCAAACGGGCGGGAGACTGCGGATGACTCTGCAGCACCGAATGAGCAAACTCAAGGTCCTCCTCAGCCAGGGTATCAAACTTGTAGAATTTTGCAAATGTGTTTGAACCCGACCAAGTAGCAGCTCGGCAAAGTTGTAAAGCCGAGACCCCTCGGGCAGCCGCCCAAGAAGAGCCCACTTTCCTCGTGGAATGGGCCTTTACAGATTTAGGATGCGGCAGTCCAGCCGCAGAATGTGCAAGTTGAATCGTGCTACAGATCCAGCGAGCAATAGTCTGCTTAGAAGCAGGAGCACCCAGCTTGTTGGGTGCATACAGGATAAATAGCGAGTCAGTTTTCCTGACTCCAGCCGTCCTGGAAACATATTTTCAGGGCCCTGACTACGTCCAGTAACTTGGAATCCTCCAAGTCCCGAGTAGCCGCAGGCACCACAATAGGTTGGTTCACATGAAAAGCTGAAACCACCTTAGGGAGGAATTGGGAACGAGTCCTCAATTCCGCCCTATCCATATAAAAATTCAGATAAGTGCTTTTACAAGACAAAGACGCCAATTCTGATACACGCCTGGCCGACGCCAAGGCCAACAGCATGACCACTTTCCACGTGAGGTATTTTAACTCCACGGTTTTAAGTGGCTCAAACCAATGCGACTTTAGGAAATCCAACACCACGTTGAGATCCCACGGTGCCACTGGAGGCACAAAAGGGGGCTGAATATGCAGCACTCCTTTAACAAAAGTCTGAACTTCAGGCAATGAAGCCAGTTCTTTTTGGAAGAAAATCGACAGAGCCGAGATCTGGACCTTAATGGAATTCCTCCGTTGGAGCCTTCCTGGCCTCACACCAAGCAACATATTTTCGCCATATGCGGTGATAATGTCTTACGGTCACATCTTTCCTAGCTTTAATCAGCGTAGGAATGACTTCCTCCGGAATGCCCTTTTCTTTTAGGATCCGGTGTTCAAACGCCATGCCGTCAAACGCAGCCGCGGTAAGTCTTGGAACAGA
This sequence comes from Pseudophryne corroboree, assembly GCF_028390025.1. NCBI lineage: Eukaryota > Metazoa > Chordata > Amphibia > Anura > Myobatrachidae > Pseudophryne > Pseudophryne corroboree. The sequence goes on along the minus strand of NC_086446.1, from coordinate 545,084,587 downwards.
CAGGGCCCCTGCTGCAGCAGGTCCTGTCTGAGCGGCAGAGGCCATGGGTCCTCTGAGATCATTTCTTGAAGTTCTGGGTACCAAGCTCTTCTTGGCCAATCCGGAACCACAAGTATAGTTCTTACTCCTCTCCTTCGTATTATTCTCAGTACCTTGGGTATGAGAGGCAGAGGAGGGAACACATAAACCGACTGGTACACCCACGGTGTCACTAGAGCGTCCACAGCTATCGCCGGAGGGTCCCTTGACCTGGCGCAATATCTTTTTAGCTTTTTGTTGAGGCGGGACGCCATCATGTCCACCTGTGGCCTTTCCCAACGGTGTACAATCATTTTGAAGACTTCTGGATGAAGTCCCCACTCTCCCGGGTGGAGGTCGTGCCTGCTGAGGAAGTCTGCTTCCCAGTTGTCCACTCCGGGAATGAACACTGCTGACAGTGCTAACACATGATTTTCCGCCCATCGGAGAATCCTTGTGGCTACTGCCATAGCCATCCTGCTTCTTGTGCCGCCCTGACGGTTTACATGGGCGACCGCCGTGATGTTGTCTGACTGGATCAGCACCGGCTGGAGTTGAAGCAGGGGTCTTGCCTGACTTAGGGCATTGTAAATGGCCCTTAGTTCCAGAATATTTATGTGTAGGGAAGTCTCCTGACTCGTCCATAGTCCTTGGAAGTTTCTTCCCTGTGTGACTGCCCCCCAACCTCGAAGGCTGGCATCCGTGGTCACCAGGACCCAGTCCTGTATGCCGAATCTGCGGCCCTCTAGAAGATGAGCACTCTGCAGCCACCACAACAGCGACACCCTGGTTCTTGGAGACAGGGTTATCAGCCGATGCATCTGGAGATGCGATCCGGACCACTTGTCCAAGAGGTCCCACTGAAAAATCCTTGCATGGAACCTTCCGAATGGAATTGCTTCGTAAGAAGCTACCATCTTTCCCAGGACTCGCGTGCAGTGGTGCACCGACACCTGTTTTGGTTTTAGGAGGTCTCTGACTAGAGATGACAACTCCTTGGCCTTCTCCTCTGGGAGAAACACCTTTTTCTGTTCTGTGTCCAGAACCATCCCCAGGAACAGTAGACGCGTTGTAGGAACCAGCTGCGACTTTGGAATATTCAGGATCCAGCCGTGCTGTTGTAGCACTTCCCGAGCTAGTGCTACACCGATCAACAACTGTTCCCTGGACCTCGCCTTTATAAGGAGATCATCCAAGTACGGGATAATTATAACTCCCTTTTTTCGAAGGAGTATCATCATTTCGGCCATTACCTTGGTAAATACCCTCGGTGCCGTGGACAGACCAAACGGCAACGTCTGGAATTGGTAATGACAGTCCTGTACCACAAATCTGAGGTACTCCTGGTGAGGAGGGTAAATGGGGACATGCAGGTAAGCATCCTTGATGTCCAGTGATACCATGTAATCCCCTTCGTCCAGGCTTGCAATAACCGCCCTGAGCGATTCCATTTTGAACTTGAACCTTCATATATAAGTGTTCAAGGATTTCAAATTTAAAATGGGTCTCACCGAACCGTCCGGTTTCGGTACCACAAACATTGTGGAATAGTAACCCCGTCCCTGTTGAAGGAGGGGTACTATGGTTATCACCTGCTGGGAGTACAGCTTGTGAATCGCCTCCAGCACCGCCTCCCTGTCTGGGGGAGTAGTTGGCAAGGCTGATTTGAGGAAACGGCGAGGGGGAGACGTCTCGAATTCCAGCTTGTACCCCTGAGATACCACTTGTAGAATCCAGGGATCCACCCGTGAGCGAACCCACTGGTCGCTGAAGTTCCGGAGACGGGCCCCCACCGCACCTGGCTCCACCTGTGGAGCCCCAGCGTCATGCGGTGGACTTAGAGGAAGCGGGAGAGGACTTTTGTTCCTGGGAACTTGCTGTTTGGTGCAGCTTTTCCCCCCTACCTCTGCCTCTGGGCAGAAAGGACGCGCCTCTAACCCGCTTGCCTTTCTGGGGCCGAAAGGACTGTACCTGATAATACGGTGCTTTCTTTGGCTGTGAGGGAACATGGGGTAAAAATGTCGACTTCCCAGCCGTCGCTGTGGAAACGAGGTCCGAGAGACCATCCCCAAACAACTCCTCACCCTTGTAAGGCAAAACCTCCATGTGCCTTTTAGAATCCGCATCACCTGTCCACTGCCGAGTCCATAATACTCTCCTGGCAGAAATGGACATTGCATTTATTCTAGATGCCAGTTGGCAAATATCCCTCTGTGCATCTCTCATGTATAAGACTACGTCTTTAATATGCTCTACTGTTAGTAATATAGTGTCCCTGTCAAGAGTATCAATGTTATCAGACAGGGAATCTGACCACGCAGCTGCAGCACTGCACATCCATGCTGAAGCAATAGCCGGTCTCAGTATAATACCTGAGTGTGTATATACAGACTTCAGGATAGCCTCCTGCTTTCTATCCGCAGGCTCCTTTAGGGCGGCCGTCTCCGGAGACGGTAGTGCCACCTTCTTTGACAAGCGTGTGAGCGCTTTATCCACCCTAGGGGATGTCTCCCAACGTATCCTATCCTCTGGCGGGAAAGGGTACGCCCTTAGTAACTTTTTGGAAACTACCAGTTTCTTATCGGGGGAAACCCACGCTTCATCACACACTTCATTTAACTCTTCAGAAGGGGGAAAAACCACAGGTTGCTTTTTCTCCCCAAACATAATACCCTTTTTTGTGGTACCAGGGTTAATGTCAGAAATGTGCAACACATTTTTCATTGCCGTAATCATATAACGGATGGCCCTATTGGAATGTACACTAGTCTCATCGTCGTCAACACTGCAGTCAGTATCCGTGTCGACATCTGTGTCTGCCATCTGAGGTAGCGGGCGTTTTTGAGCCCCTGATGGCTTTTGAGACGCCTGGGCAGGCACGGACTGAGAAGCCGGCTGTCCCACATCTGCTATGTCATCAAACCTCTTCTGTAAGGAGTTGACACATTCCTTCCACATATCCATCCACTCAGGTGTCGACCCCGCAGGGGGTGACATCACATTTATCGGCACCTGCTCCGCCTCCACATAAGCCTCCTCATCAAACATGTCGACACAGCCGTACCGACACTCCGCACACACACAGGGAATGCTCTGAGGACAGGACCCCACAAAGTCCTTTGGGGAGACAGAGAGAGAGTATGCCAGCACACACCACAGCGCTATAAATCACAGGGATGTACACTATAATGAGTGATTTTACCCTATAGCAGCTATATATATATATGTATTTGCGCCTAAATTTAGTGCCCCCCCTCTCTTTTTTACCCTATTGAGCCTGAAAACTGCAGGGGAGAGCCTGGGGAGCGTCCTTCTAGTGGAGCTGTGAGAGGAAATGGCGCCAGTGTGCTGAGGGAGATAGCCCCGCCCCCTTCACGACGGACTTCTCCCGCTTTTTTCATGGATATATGGCAGGGGATTTTACACATATATAGTCTTAATGACTATATTATGTGTATTTTTGCCAATGTAAGGTAATCTTATTGCAGCGCAGGGCGCCCCCCCAGCGCCCTGCACCCATCAGTGACCGGAGTGTGAGGTGTGCATGGGGAGCAATGGCGCACAGCTGCAGTGCTGTGCGCTACCTTAATGAAGACCGGAGTCTTCAGCAGCCGATTTCCTGGACGTTCTTCTTGCTTCTGGCTCTGCAAGGGGGACGGCGGCGCGGCTCCGGGACCGGACGACCGAGGCTGGGCCTGTGTACGATCCCTCTGGAGCTAATGGTGTCCAGTAGCCTAGAAGCCCAAGCTATTTGCAAGCAGGTAGGTTCGCTTCTCTCCCCTAAGTCCCTCGTAGCAGTGAGTCTGTTGCCAGCAGATCTCACTGAAAATAAAAAACCTAAATATACTTTCTTTTCTAGAAGCTCAGGAGAGCCCCTAGTGTGCATCCAGCTCGAGCCAGGCACAGATTCTAACTGGAGGAGGGGCATAGAGGGAGGAGCCAGTGCACACCAGGTAGTCCTAATTCTTTCTTAGAGTGCCCAGTCTCCTTTGGAGCCCGCTATTCCCCATGGTCCTTACGGAGTTCCCAGCATCCACTAGGACGTCAGAGAAATAAAAATAAGGTCAAATCGATGACCGTACAACATGGTAATAGTGAAGGACAGATATATTTTGTCTAGTAACAGTGATAAAAATCAAAACAAAAATAAAACTTCTGTAAAACAATACAAAAAATATACATAAGCAGACAAACTTATACAAAAGTTTAGAAGTAGTGAATTTTTAATAAAACGTTTGCAAGTTGGACTCATGCAAGCCTTTGCATAGGGCTATGCAAACCAGCAGATAATAAACCCACAAATTAAAACATACAGTGGTCAATCCAATTAAGTAAGAGCAAATGTTTCATCGCAGGAATGCGCATACCCGAGAAATGAGAGATCCAATTAGACATGCCAATTAGCGGTAGTCACAGTGAGGTTACGCAACTTTTCTAAAAATGCACCATGGGAAAAAATAAGAATTTACTTACCGATAATTCTATTTCTCATAGTCCGTAGTGGATGCTGGGAACTCCGTAAGGACCATGGGGATTAGCGGCTCCGCAGGAGACTGGGCACAAAAGTAAAGCTTTAGGACTACCTGGTGTGCACTGGCTCCTCCCCCTATGACCCTCCTCCAAGCCTCAGTTAGGATACTGTGCCCGGACGAGCGTACACAATAAGGAAGGATTTTGAATCCCGGGTAAGACTCATACCAGCCACACCAATCACACCGTACAACCTGTGATCTGAACCCAGTTAACAGCATGATAATAGAGGAGCCTCTGAAAAGATGGCTCACAACAATAATAACCCGATTTTTGTAACAATAACTATGTACAAGTATTGCAGACAATCCGCACTTGGGATGGGCGCCCAGCATCCACTACGGACTATGAGAAATAGAATTATCGGTAAGTAAATTCTTATTTTCTCTGACGTCCTAGTGGATGCTGGGAACTCCGTAAGGACCATGGGGATTATACCAAAGCTCCTAAACGGGCGGGAGAGTGCGGATGACTCTGCAGCACCGAATGAGAGAACTCCAGGTCCTCCTCAGCCAGGGTATCAAATTTCTAGAATTTAGCAAACGTGTTTGCCCCTGACCAAGTAGCTGCTCGGCAAAGTTGTAACGCCGAGACCCCTCGGGCAGCCGCCCAAGATGAGCCCACCTTCCTTGTGGAATGGGCTTTTACAGATTTTGGCTGTGGCAGGCCTGCCACAGAATGTGCAAGCTGAATTTGTACTACAAATCCAACGAGCAATAGTCTGCTTAGAAGCAGGAGCACCCAGCTTGTTGGGTGCATACAGGATAACAGCGAGTCAGATTTCCTGACTCCAGCTTTCCTGGAAACATATATTTTCAAGGTCCTGACTACGTCCAACAACTTGGAGTCCTCCAAGTCACTAGTAGCCGTAGGTACCAAAATAGGTTGGTTCAGATGAAACACTGAAACCACCTTAGGGAGAAAATGAGGACGAGTCCTCAATTCCGCCCTGTCTGAATGGAAGATCAGATAAGGGCTTTTACAGGATAAAGCCCCCAATTCTGACACGTGCCTGGCCGAGGCCAGGGCCAACAACATGACCACTTTCCATGTGAGATATTTTAACTCCACAGATTCAAGTGGTTCAAACCAATGTGACTTTAGGAACCCCAAAACTACATTGAGATCCCAAAGTGCCACTGGAGGCACAAAAAGAGGCTGTATATGCAGTACCCCTTTTACAGACGTCTGAACTTCAGGTAGTGAAGCTAGTTCTTTCTGGAAGAAAATTGACAGGGCCGAAATTTGAACCTTAATGGACCCCAATTTTAGGCCCATAGACACTCCTGTTTACAGGAAATGCAGGAATCGACCTAGTTGAAATTCCTCCATCGGGCCTTACTGGCCTCGCACCACACAACATATTTTCGCCAAATGCGGTGATAATGCTTTGCGGTTACATCCTTCCTGGCTTGACCAGGGTAGGGATGACTTTATCCGGAATGCCTTTTTCCTTCAGGATCCGGCGTTCAACCGCCCTGCCGTCAAACGCAGCCGCGGTAAGTCTTGGAATAGACAGGGTCCTTGTTGGAGCAGGTCCCTTCTTAGAGGTAGAGGCCACGGGTCCTCCGTGAGCATCTCTTGAAGGTCCGGGTACCAAGTCCTTCTTGGCCAATCCGGAGCCACGAGTATAGTTCTTACTTCCCTCCGTCTTATAATTCTCAGTACTTTTTGGTATGAGAGGAAGAGGAGGGAACACATACACTGACTGGTACACCCACGGTGTTACCAGAGCGTCCACAGCTATTGCCTGAGGGTCCCTTGACCTGGCGCAATACCTGTCCAATTTTTGTTTAGGCGGGACGCCATCATGTCCACCTTTGGTTTTTCTCAATGGTTTACAATCATGTGGAAGACTTCTGGGTGAAGTCCCCACTCTTCCGGGTGGAGGTCGTGCCTGCTGAGGAAGTCTGCTTCCCAGTTGTCCACTCCCGGAATGAACACTGCTGACAGTGCTATCACATGATTTTCCGCCCAGCGAAAAATCCTTGCAGCTTCTGCCATTGCCCTCCTGCTTCTTGTGCCGCCCTGTCTGTTTACGTGGGCGACTGCCGTGATATTGTCCGACTGGATCAGCACCGGCTGACCTTGAAGTAGAGGCCTTGCTTGGCTTAGGGCATTGTAAATGGCCCTTAGCTCCAAAATATTTATGTGAAGTGATGTCTCCAGGCTTAACCACAAGCCCTGGAAATTTTTTCCCTGTGTGACTGCTCCCCAGCCTCTCAGGCTGGCATCCGTGGTCACCAGGACCCAGTCCTGAATACCGAATCTGCGGCCCTCTAGAAGATGAGCCCTCTGCAACCACCACAGGAGAGACACCCTTGTCTTTGGTGACAGGGTTATCCGCTGATGCATCGGAAGATGCGATCCGGACCATTTGTCCAGCAGGTCCCACTGGAAAGTTCTCGCGTGGAATCTGCCGAATGGAATTGCTTCGTAGGAAGCCACCATTTTTCCCAGGACCCTTGTGCACTGATGCACTGACACCTGGCCTGGTTTTAGGAGGTTTCTGACTAGTTCGGATAACTCCCTGGCTTTCTCCTCCGGGAGAAACACCTTTTTCTGGACTGTGTCCAGGATCATCCCTAGGAATAGAAGTCGTGTCGTCGTGATCAGCTGTGATTTTTGGAAAATTGAGAATCCAACCGTGCTGGCGCAACACTATCTGAGATAGTGCTACCCCGACTTCCAACTGTTCCCTGGATCTTGCCCTTATCAGGAGATCGTCCAAGTAAGGGATAACTAAAACTCCCTTCCTTCGAAGGAGTATCATCATTTCGGCCATTACCTTGGTAAAGACCCTGGGTGCCGTGGACAATCCAAACGGCAGCGTCTGAAACTGATAGTGACAGTTCTGTACCACAAACCTGAGGTACCCTTGTTGAGAAGGGTAAATTGGGACATGTAGGTAAGCATCTTTGATGTCCAGAGAGACCATATAGTCCCCTTCTTCCAGGTTTGCAATCACTGCTCTGAGTGACTCCATCTTGAATTTGAACCTTTGTATGTAAGTGTTCAAGGATTTTAAATAAAAAAATGGTCTCACCGAGCCGTCCGGCTTCGGTACCACAAATAGTGTGGAATAGTACCCCTTTTCCTGTTGCAGGAGGGGTATCTTGATTATCACCTGCTGGGAATACAGCCTGTGAATGGCTTGCAATACTGTCTCCCTGTCTGAGGGAGACGTCGGTAAAGCAGACTTTATGAAACGGCCAGGGGGAGACGTCTCGAATTTCTTGAGACGGGCCCCCACCGTGCCTGAGACCGCTTGTAAAGCCCCAGCGTCATGCTGAGGACTTTGCGGAGGCGGGAGAGGGCTTTTGTTCCTGGGAATTGGCTGTTTTCAGTGGCCACCAGGTCTGTTAGACCTACCCCAAATAACTCCTCCCTTTTATAAGGCGATACTTCCATATGCCTTTTGGAATCATCATCACCTGACCACTGTCTTGTCCATAACCCTCTTCTGGCAGAAATGGACAGCGCACTTACTCTTGATGCCAGTCGGCAAATATCCCTCTGTGCATCACGCATATATAGAAATGCATCTTTTAAATGCTCTATAGTTAGTAATATACTGTCCCTATCTAGGGTATCAATATTGTCAGTCAGGGAATCCGACCAAGCCACCCCAGCACTGCACATCCAGGCTGAGGCGATTGCTGGTCGCAGTATCACACCCGTGTGAGTGTATATACATTTTAGGATATTTTACTGCTTTCTGTCAGCAGGTTCCTTAAGGGCGGCCGTATCCGGGGACGGTAGTGCCACCTGTTTAGACAAGCGTGTGAGCGCTTTATTCACCCTAAGGGGTGTTTCCCAACGTGCCCTATCCTCTGGCGGGAAGGGGTATGATGCTAATAACTTTTTAGGAATTAACAGTTTTTATCGGGGGAAACCCACGCATCATCACACACTTCATTTAATTCCTCAGATGCAGGAAAAACTACAGGCAGTTTTTTCTCACCCAACCTAATACCCTTTTTAGTGGTACTGGTATTATCAGAAATGTGTAAAAACATTTTCCATAGCCTCAATCATGTAACGTGTGGCCCTACTGGAAGTCACATTCGTCTCTTAATCGTCGACACTGGAGTCAGTATCCGTGTCGGCGTCTGTATCTGCCATCTGCGGTAACGGGCGTTTTAGAGCCCCAGATGGCTTTTGAGACACCTGGACAGGCACAGGCTGAGTCGCCGGCTGTCTCATGTCATCAATCTTTTGTAAAGAGCTGACACTGTCACATAATTCCTTCCATAAGCTCATCCACTCAGGTGTCGACTCCCTAGGGGGTGACATCTCTGTTACAGGCAATTGCTCCGCCTCCACCTCATTTTCCTCCTCATACATGTCGACACAACGTACCGACACACAGCACACACACAGGGAATGCTCTGATAGAGGACAGGACCCCACTAGCCCTTTGGGGAGACAGAGGGAGAGTATGCCAGCACACACCAGAGCGCTATCTATATATATATATATATATATATATATATATATATATATATATATACAGGGATAACCTTATATAAGTGTTTTTCCCCTTATAGCTGCTGTATTGTTATACTGCGCCTAATTAGTGCCCCCCTCTCTTTTTTAACCCCTTTCTGTAGTGTAGTAACTGCAGGGGAGAGCCAGGGAGCTTCCCTCTAACGGAGCTGTGAGAGAAAATGGCGCCAGTGTGCTGAGGAGATAGGCTCCGCCCCCTTCTCGGCGGCCTTTCTCCCGTTTTTCTGTGGAATCTGGCAGGGGTTAAAATTCATCCATATAGCCCTGGGGGCTATATGTGATGTATTTTCGCCAGGCAAGGTGTTTTTATTGCTGCTCAGGGCGCCCCCCCTAGCGCCCTGCACCCTCAGTGACCGAAGTGTGAAGTGTGCTGAGGAGCAATGGCGCACAGCTGCAGTGCTGTGCGCTACCTTGGTGAAGACAGGATGTCTTCTGCCGCCGATTTTTCCGGACCTCTTCTTGCTTCTGGCTCTGTAAGGGGGCCGGCGGCGCGGCTCTGGGACCGAGCTCCGAGGCTGGGCCTGTGTTCGGTCCCTCTGGAGCTAATGGTGTCCAGTAGCCTAAGAAGCCCAATCCACTCTGCACGCAGGTGAGTTCGCTTCTTCTCCCCTTAGTCCCTCGATGCAGTGAGCCTGTTGCCAGCAGGTCTCACTGAAAATAAAAAACCTAAAACTAAACTTTCACTAAGAAGCACAGGAGAGCCCCTAGTGTGCACCCTTCTCGGCCGGGCACAAAAATCTAACTGAGGCTTGGAGGAGGGTCATAGGGGGAGGAGCCAGTGCACACCAGGTAGTCCTAAAGCTTTACTTTTGTGCCCAGTCTCCTGCGGAGCCGCTAATCCCCATGGTCCTTACGGAGTTCCCAGCATCCACTAGGACGTCAGAGAAATGCAGTTAAAGGTGGGGAAACTGTCCTTGACCCCCAAAAAATAACAACTGATACCCCTTTTACCCCTAAAACACGGGTCGCAGCCGAGAGCCTGACACGGGTGCTATCCGACTGTAACACGTGTCAGCCCCGTTTCCTTCTGCAGTCACCAACCCCAGCATATTGCAGAGTTGGTGACGTTGCCGGTGACACGGCGCTGGGGGGGGTCACATGATCTCCCAGCGCCGCCCTTCCATACACTGAAGCTTCTGTTTGCACAGCACAGCTTGCCGTGTTGAATCCGTGTTGAACCCCGCAAGCTAGCAGAGTTGGAATACCAGGTCACTGGACCTGGATTATTCCAATTCGGGCTTTTTACACCAACCAGCAACACGGGTTATGCGCGTTCGTGTGCAATAACTCGTGTTATATGCTGGCGGTGTAAAAGGGGTAAGAGATAGCAGGACCATGTAGATCTGTTAGTGGCCATAAATAAAGCACTGGAGGTTTTTAAAAGGTTTAAAATGGCTGATTTTTGCACTAATTCTGAATAAAATATAGTGTTTTTCACCAAATAAAAGTCTTTCCAGCATTTTAAAGTACATAATTTTTTTTTATAATTTTTCAGTGTTTTTATATAAGTTTGTAAAAAACTGGAATAAACTTTTACCTCTCATCTGCCAGTTCAAAAATCCTCTCCCATCAATACAACACCTCCACCTACCTAATGGCCAAATTATGCTATCTGAACACTTCCAAGTGCATGACTATTCATTAGGAGGGGTGTACCAGAGGTTCTGCATTGTGTCCCAACATTTTTACCTTATAATAAAGACTTAACCTACCTTTTCAATTACAACAAAAAGCAGGTTTCATCTAGAAAATGAATGCAAGTTTGGAAATGGATTGCAAATGTAATTAGCAGTGTAAGTTCGCAGTGAGAAAGGCTTGCAGAACCCAACTCGCACCTTAGTGGATTGACCCCATACAGCCAAACTGACTAACATACTGCACACAAGAATAAAGTGTGGCTCTGGTGACAGGAACAGCACAGTATTTTGTTATACTATGCCTGTGATAGTAACTGCCGGGAACCAAATCCAACGATTCCCCAGAGAAGTCACCGACTGTGCAGTACATAGAGTGAGGCATGCTCCAGTCATCCAGGAGTCACCTTGGTCACTTGTGTGTAAGCAGGCATCTGCAGTTATTGTTGTACGTATGCACTGGCTTGTTCTCATGTACTTCTAACTTGTTTCGCCTTGTTACTATAAATAGTTGCAAACAACGGGGAATTTGCAATCTTTCCAAATCTGCAGACAATGGCGCTGTAGCTCCCAAAATGAAAATAAAGAGGGAATATTTTATAAGGAAGGGCAGCCGCAGGAAGCTGTGTAAAAGCAGAGCCAGGCTTTGTGTGTGGAAACAAAGCTTTGCTTACAGAGTACTCATATCTGATAAAGCAGAACACACAAAACTATCCAGTGTCCATTTTATATTGAAGTATAATAGCTTAAAGTTGTTTTATACTGCCTTAGATTACCATTCACAGAATGCACAGGACATATGCATTACATAGAGGAGCACAGAACTAACATTACAGACAAAGGTCGGACAAAGAAAGAGCAAGGCAGTAAGAGAAAAAAGTAATAGTGGTGGGAGGGGGGCAGAAGGAAACAAGACATGAGGAGCAGACACAGCAGGCAGCAGCAGTAACATAATCCACAGCAGGAAACCCAGCATAATAAACAGTAATCAACTGGTAAAAGGACATTGCAAACCTACATACCTGTATAAGAGCACGGTTCCGGATCTGAGTGTAAAGTGTCCGGACGTGAGGAGCAAGATACATATCCAGAAGAAGATTATCCTATAGGGAGATAAAGCACACCTATGTAAAACTACAGAAAGCATGGAAATGTGTATGGGAAGAGAAAGTAACCTTGAACGGGGTAGGAGTTGCACTGAGTGTTACTCAATACGCTGAGAAGCTAGAGCGGCCTGATGCAGAGTGTGTACTACAGAGCGTAATTACTCTGTGCAGGCCATACGCCCCTAGACAAGTCTGTCCTGTTATGGCAGAGATACATGCACAATCACCTTAATTTCATCCAGCATCTTTAGACATGAAGCATATTTAGACTCATAGAATTTGAAGATTATGTCACGGACTTGAGGCTCCAGCTCCAGAAATAACTTGAATGAACTGAAGGAGATAAAACATAAAATGTTTTGAAGCCAAATAAAGGGCTTAAGCAACCCCCCATGCTGCTGTGACATCATACAAGACCAGTACCTGCTGGAGATGACATTTCGCTGAAGCTCCTGGCGATCAAACGTGGCCAGCGCACAAAGTCCCCCATACACAGCAACATTACTTGAGGAAAGCAGCTGTGGAGAGAAAGACAAATGAACACAATGGGAAGAAGGGGACATAAGGGAAAGAGACTGGGAAGTGACAGAGTGTGGAGCTGCAGGCTCACCTCAGGAAAATCACAATGGTCAAATGAGGCCAGTAAGAAGCATTTTGCTGCCTGTTTGTATTTCCGAGCAGCCAGCTCTGCCAAACCTGTAACCACAATACAAATTATATATCGCAGCTGTACATTTCTAAAAAGGCACTTAATAACAATGTATAGATATAACTAAAGTTCCTATAATGATTTACCTACAGAACGTCCCTTATGCAGAAGTGTGCAATGATAACACGTGCCTGCAGCTGGAAGGAAACCACTTGGTTGACATTCATACAATATATGGTACCTCCATCTATAATTATTAGACATCTATACTGGGGTAAATGATCCAGGGAATTAAATCTGTTTGCTATGCATGGTGCCAGGAAGGACACAACACTCCATCACCCCAATCGCTACCTACAGTAACACTTTAGGGATAAATTAGCAGCTGTTACACAGGGGTCCAGCATTTGCCTCCTTTGGGTCAACAATGTTAGAATTCAGAAACGGATGATGGATTGGACGGATGACGGATTTTTATATATCGATGTAAGACTTTCTATTCAATTCTACCACCTTAAAGGTGTGCATAATCATTTTGTATTGTTTTTCTTTTCCTGCTCCAAATTGTAAACAATTGTCCATTTACAATTTGACAATTACCACACATCTGAAAGTAAAATATGCAGAAATAGACAAGTTTGTTGTTACCCTCACAGCTCACTGAAACAAATGCTACATTTCTCCTGAAAAGTGATTACAGTAAAAGCTACTCTCTCATATATAGAATATATAGAAGAGAATGAACCTGGGCGCACCCTAGGAGTCAGCCCAATCCTAACCACCAAGTATCTGCCCAATCAGATACAAAGATTAGGATGAATATGAAAGTAAGCAATACAGAATCACCTTTCTTTTTCCGAACACATGGATACTTTATTATGAAACTTTTCATTTAGACAATACTACACATTATTGTTCTTTTTTTCCTCTTTTGTTACATGGTTCGTTGGATTTTCTGCCAATTGTGAGAAAAAAATTGTCTCAACTACAGGGACAAAGGATCACATGGGTTGTATAATTCACACTGTTAGATATTTTATTTTATTGTGTGGTTATAGTTGTCACCTTTGATACTCCACTTACTTTCATATTCTCTCTCTCATATATACCTGCATGCCTTTACTATGCCACATAATAAAGTAAAACTAAACTAAAAACAGAAACTAAAAACAGAAAAATGATTATGATCATATGCCAGGTAAGTTTGCTCTGATTTTATAAATTTTTCTGTATATAAAGTACACCTCATATTTCCTCATACGACATGTGATCCAACGGAGATAATTCAAATGAGAGAATTAGGTTAAAGTGTGCATGCAGCTGTGCCCATACTGACAATTATCAATCTTAATAGATCAGGTAGTGAACAATGCATTCACAGTGAGTTAGAACATTCTGATGTATAATCGGAGTATGATATAAGACTGAAAGTAACTTGTGTCCATTCTCACCGCTGCACAGATTCCTCCATTCTGTGCAGTAGCTTTACTAAAATAAAAAGAATTGTCCTACACTCTCCTAAAAGTACAACCCATGGTAAGTAGTTCCCATCTCTAATGCCAGTGATCCCATACGCAACTGCAACCAACATAATACAGTTAAGTTTATGCATGCACAGTAAGTTTCCAGCATGTGCAGTAGCAAAATAAAGCTCAACTGTGCAAAAATTTACATAGCATCTATGTCTGAATCAGGCCCATTGACGCGACATATCTCTGATGTGACCAAAAAGTTGGTCCCTAAAATCCGGCTATCCCTGTTCTAATATGTCAATCAGACTCTTTAAATAGGGAACAGTAGTCACTCTGCAGTTTGGCATCATTGTGTACACCACACTTAACATGAACCAGAGAAAGCAAAGGAAGAGAGTTGTCGGAGATCAAAAAGAAAATCATAGGCAAGCATATTAAAAGGTATATGCTATAAGACCATCTCCAAGTAACTTGATGTTCCTGTGACTACAGCTGAAAATAGTAATAAGTTTAATGCCCTTGGGACTATAGCCAACCTCCCTGGACGCGGCCACAAGAGGAAAATCAACCCCAGATTAAACAGAAGGATAGTGAGAATGGTAGAAAACGAGCAAAGGAAAACTTCTAAAGAGATACAAGTTGAACTTCAAGGTCAAGATGTCAATGTCTGAACGCACCATCTGGCAGTGGGCTCCATGGAAGCAAACGCAGGAGAAATCCACTTTTAAATATACAACATAAAAAAGCCAGACTATAATTTGCCAAAATGTATAGTGACAAGCCAAAATGCTTCTGGGAGAATGTCTCTTGGACAGATGAGTCAAACCTGGAGCTTTTTGGAAACTCACATCATGCTATATGTTCACAGAGGTAAAAATATACGTTATGGTAAGAACTTACCGTTGATAACGGTATTTCTCCTAAATCCACAGGATAACAATGGGATATGATGAAGCGACAGCGGATAGGCACCAATCGGTCAAAGCTTTTCATGCCTCCCAGCATGCAACGGGTCCGTCCATATATCCCCGCCTCCTTGCTCAGGCAAATCAGTTGTATTCCAAAGCTCAAGGCAGGAGCATCATAGATAGCCCTAATCAGGCGATAAGAACACACATGCACACCCTTCCGTACAAGAAGGAAGAGGTTAGTGAGTAAAAGGATCCTCAAATCAGGTGCGTCAGGGTGGGATCCCTGTGGATCCTGTGGACTTAGGAGAAATACTGTTATCAACAGTAAGTTCTTACCATAACGTATATTTCTCTGGCAGGGTCCACAGGTTATCCACAGGATAACAATGGGATTTCCCAAAGCAATTTAGTGGTGGGGACACTCCTGATTGGACAGGAGAATCCTTCGCTCGACTTCAGCATCATGAGAGGCAAAGATATCCAAGGCATAATGTCTAATGAATGTGTTAATGGAAGACCATGTGGCTGCCTTACATATCTGTTCTGCTGAAGCACCACGTTGTGCTACCCATGATGGACCTACCTTACGAGTAGAGTGAGCAGAGACATTAGCCGCAATAGGGAGATCAGCCTGAGAATATGCTTCTGAAATCGTCATCCAAAGCCATCTTGCCAGTGTCTGCTTATCAGCAAGCCATCCTCTCTTGTAAAATCCGTAGAGAATGAAGAGAGAATCTGTCTTTCTGATGGCACTGGTACGATCCAAGTAGATCCTTAATGCACGGACCACGCCCAGCGATGCATCTCCCGCAGAAAGGCCCGGTACCTGGAAAGCCGGGACTACAATTTCTTCATTAAGGTGGAATTTAGACACCACCTTCGGAAGATACCCAGATCTAGTTCTGAGAACTGCTTTATCTGGATAAAAAAATCAGAAATGGGGAATGACATGATAATGCCCCTAAATCTGAAACTCTTCTAGCTGATGCCGTAGCCAGTAGAAAGAGAACTTTAGCTGTCAACCATTTAAGATCCACTTTATTAAGTGGTTCAAACGGAGCAACTTGAAGGGCTTTCAGGACTAGACTTAAGTCCCAAGGCACTGTAGTAGGAACAAAAGGCGGTGGAATGCGCAGCATTCCCTGGAAATAAAGTACGCACATCCTGTAAATTGGCAATTTTCTTTTGGAACCATACAGTCAATGCCGACACTAGCACTCTCAAGGAAGCCACCTTCAAACCTTTATCCATTCCTGCCTGAAGGAATGCTAAGACCCTGTAAACTCTGAAGGACATAGGGTCTATTTTCCATTCACTGCACCAATGAATATAGGTTTGCCATATTCAGTGATAAATGCGAGCTGAGGAAGGTTTCCTTGCTCTGAGCATAGTTTGAATTACCTGTTGTGAGAATCCTCTTGACTTCAGGAAAGAGGTTTCAAGAGCCATGCCGTCAAAGACCAGATCCAGATATCTGTGATACCAAAGACCCTGCATCAGTAGATCTGGACGTTGAGGAAGCAGAAGTGGAACATCCATCGACATCCTCTGCAGATCTGTGTACCAATGTCTTCTGGGCCAAGCCGGAGCTATTAGTATCACGGCACCTTTTCCTTGCTTTATCTTTCTCACCACCCTGGGTAATAGGGTGATTGGAGGAAACACATAAGCCAGATGAAAATCCCATCTCACTGACAGGGCATCCACAAAGATCACTCTGGGATCCTTTGTTCTTGACCCGTATGTGGGCACATTGTTGTTCAGCCAGGACGCCATGAGATCTATCTCTGGCAACCCCCACTTGTCTACTAGAGTCTAGAAGACCTCCGGGTGTAGAGCCCATTCGCTTTCCTGAATGGCGTGTCGACTGAGGAAGTCCGCTTCCCAGTTTAGGACTCCCGGAATGAACACTACGGACAAGGCTGGATGATGAAGTTCTGCCCACTTTAGTATATGACTTACCTCCTTCGTCGCTTTTCGGCTGCGAGTTCCTCCCTGATGGTTGAGGTACGCTACTGCCGTTGCATAGTCCGAGCGGATCTGGACTGGTTTACCTAAACAATGTCCTTTGCCTGAATCAGGCAAAGGACCAAAGTTCCAATATATTTATTGGCAGGCAACTTTCTTCCTTGGTCCATTGCCCCTGAAAACACAACCTTCCAGTGTCAGCTCCCCAGCCCTGGAGACTGGCGTCTGTCGTCAGAATTTCCTAATCTGATATCCAAAAGGGTCTCCCCCCTTGTCCAGATGGGATGTCTGTAGCCACCAGGTTAATTACCTTCTTACTTCTATCGTAAGAACCATAGTCTGTGTTTTTATCATTTGATGCAACCCCCATTCCATTTGGCAAGAATCAGATGCTGCAGAGGCCTTGAGTGGAATTGTGCATACTCCACCATGTCGAATGTTGACACATCAAACCCATCACGTGCATTGCTGCATGAATGGATAAATTTTGGCTGTGTAACAAGTCCTGAATCCTTGACTGGACCTTTGATATCTTGTTCAGAGTTAAACAAACTCTCTGAAGACCTGAATCCAGTACAGCCCCCAAGTGAGTCATCCGTTGTGATGGAACCAGAGATGATTTTGCCCAATTTATGAGCCATCCGTGGTTCTGCAGACACGTTATTGTCTGTTGCAGATGACATAAGAGCAATTCCTGCGTCCGTGTCAGAATTAAAAGATCATCGAGGTATGGAAATATTCTTATCCCCTGCTGGCGGAGATGAGCTGCCATTACCACCATAATCTTGGTAAATACTCTGGGAGCTGTGGCTAACCCAAAAGGTAGGGCCTGGAACTGAAAATGCTGTTGGAGGATAGCGAACTGATGGGACAGTGCTATAGGAACATGTAGGTAAGCATCCTGTATATCCAGGGATACCATATAATCCCCTGGCTCCATGGCCATAATGATGAAACGCAATGTCTCCATGTGAAACCAAGGTACCCAAATGTATTTGTTCAGTACTTTGAGATTGAGAATGGACCGAAATGACCCATCCGGCTTCTGAACTAAAAACAGGTTGGAAAAAAACCCTGTCCTCATTGTGCAGGAGGAACTGGAATGACTACTCCTGAGTGAAGCAATTTCTGAACTGCCTCTAACAAAGCCCTGGCCGTCTCTACCCGAGACGGGCTGGTTCAAAAAAAACTTTCAAAGAGGGTGCTTCTTGAAGGCAAAAGCATAACCTAGAGATACCACTTCCTGCACCCAGGCATCTGTTATAGACTGCTGCCAGATCTGTGCAAACTGAAGAAGTCGGTACCCCACCATCAGGCTGACGTCTTATCTGTTTTCCCAACCGGTCCTCTGGTAGCCCAATGCTTTTTAGTCTTACCAGACTTGTTGCATTGGGGCTGCTTGCCATCACTTTTTCCTTTAGCTTTTCCTTGAGACTGAAAGGGCCGAAAAGCCGGAACTTTAGGTTTGAAATTGTATGTGGAAGGAAACTTGACCTTCTTGGAGTCTGCTTATGACTCCAGAATATCTGTCAACTCTTTACCAAAAAGAATATCTCCAGAAAAGGGCAAAGATTCCAAAACCTTCTTAGATTCTGAATCAGCTTTCCACGTACGTAGCCAAACTGCTCTGCGAGCAGCTATTGTTGAAGCTGATGCCCTGGAGGCAACAGTACCCATATCCAATGCTGCTTCTTCTAAGAACATTGCAGCCTGTTTTATATGAGCTATATGGGATTTTTGCTCTCTAGAAGCTATTGAAAAATCCCCCTCCAATGCATCAAGCCTAGGCAGCCACTGCCTTTGCCATCCAACCTGAAGCCATGGCTGGCCTTATGACTGCCCCAGACAGGGAAAAAATGTTTTTTAGAAAACCATCCACACTCCTATCCGTGACATCATTTAATGATGTTGAAGGCAAAGGTAATGTAGATTTTCGCACTAATCGAATTACATGCGTATCTACTTTAGGAGCCACCTTCCTTTTTAAACAATCCCCAGCTGGAAGAGGATAATTGGAATTCCATTTCTTAGGAATTCTAAACTTCTTATTGGGCGTAGCCCAAACCTCTTCCATAATTTCCGTCAGCTGATCTGACCCTGGAAATTCAGTCTTAACTATTTTGGGACGTTTAAACACAGGTGCCTTGGTATTTAACACAGGCTCTGCTGAATCCTCTAAGGATAAAATGGCTTTCATTGCTTTAATTAACTCAGCTATATCCAGTTAGCTGAGACCTTCCTCCTCCTCTTCGTATGCCGAAGTAGAATTTATTGAGCTTTCATCTTCTAATGAATCCTCATTTGAATCATGTGTAGCCTGTGAGGGTGAAGATTTACTTACCACCGTCTTATCATCTTGTTTCTTTTGAGAGACTGCTGGAAGTGATACACCATAGGTGGGGAACTGCATGTAAGGGTTAATAGTGTAACCTATCCCTGGTACAGGAGTTGGAGGAATTATCCGTACAGCTATACTGGATAAAGTCTGTGCAAACATAGCCCAAGGTGGATCCATCTGCACCTGAATCTGCCTTGTATTTTTCATTAACCCATGGTGGAAGCTAAAACAATTTGCACACAAACCATCCTGAAAAAGATCCAGAGGATAACACAGCTTTGCAACACAAACATGATATGATTGTTGCTGTTGCTGTGAGTGTACCTTCCTCACCTTTGCCACTCTTAGACATAATAAATAATCAACACTTCCACAGTGTACTACACAATTAGTGACTGTAATCGCTTTAAACTTCTTAAAGTGACATACAATCTGACCCTACCCATGCACCAGCATTGAGGATCGGAATAAACAAACTAACAGAAATATAGTAAAGTCAGCAATCACACTAGCAGTCAGTCACATGTTACACATTAGTATAATAAGCAATATGAGCAGATCATCAACTACAACTACATTTTAAAGTATGTAGGAGAACCTTGGCCCCCATTTATCAAGCCTTGGAGAGTGATAAATAGCTCCTACATACTTAACGTATTCAGACGCAATTGTGAAAGAAACAGTAAATGTATACAGACTCATATGCAATAGGCACTTATCTAACTATTCATACGCAAAAGAGTCGATAGAGACTTAGTGCTGTATTACCCGTACTCGGTAGAGTGGGATACAGGAAGACTCACCTCGCTTCCAGGACTGATCAATACGTTAGCGAACGCTGAGTGGATCCAGACGCTACTAGTGTACACTGCCGCTCCATGAACCTATAGTGAACACAGATGCTCAGTGAACAGTGATGCACCAGTCACACAGCCGCCTATGCTGCGACTGGATCCCCTTCGTGTACAGCGTCTGAGAAGGAAGCTGGAAACAGTTCATGGCGGGAGACTCGGAGGAAATTGGTCATGAACCGGGGGAGGGGCGACCAGGAGAGCGTCTGACTTCCCACTGCTGACATCAACCCCAGGGATCGCGGCCTCATACTATTCCTGGAGCCTCTGATCCCTAAAGCCTAGCGCTGGTGCACCCGTGGTGGCAGCTGCGTCAGCGACTGTTTGGTGGTCTCCTCCCAAAACAATGCGGCTGTGTCCGTATTCCCTTACTAAGCGGAACCGATGCCTTACCTTCTCCCCATGCTCCGGCCACAGCCTGGTAACGTCTGCTGGACCTGCTAGTATATCCGACACAGACACCCGCCAAACCAGCACTGTACTCGTGGGTAAGCGTTGTCGCGACCCGGCGGAGAGTTGTTGGAGCGACTCTTTCTAAGGTACGTATAAGACGCTGTTTAGAAAGATCACTCAAGAAAAATAGTAAGACGCTAAAAATAAAATAAGAAAGCTTAGGGCTGCTAAAAACCAGCAGCCCTCTGACCATGGTCCGGCTCCTGCCGCACCAAACAAAAAACTGATTTGCCTGAGAAAGGAGGCGGGGATATATGGACGGGCCCGTTGCATGCTGGGAGGCCGGAAAGCTTTGACCGATTGGTGCAATTCCGCTGTCGCTTCATCATATCCCATTGTTATCCTGTGGATAACCTGTGGACCCTACCGGAGAAAAATAAAATAAATCTTTAAAAAAAAAAAAACAACCACTACAAACCTACTCTGAAACATGGAGGAGGCTGTTATGTTTTGGGGCTGTGTCTGCCATGGGGTGTCTTGAATCTGTGCAAGGCACAATGAAATCTTAAGACAATACAGCCATTCTGGAGCAAAACATACTGCCCAGTGTCAGAAAGCTCTGCTGCAGGTCATGAATCCTCCAACAGAATAATAAATCAAAACACTTTCCTGTCAAACAGCTATGGAAAATGCTAAAACATGCAATATGGAGAAGGCACCCAACAAACCTGAGACAGCTATAGCAGATTGTTTAGGAAGAGTGGGCCAAAGTACCTATTGACAGGTACAGAAAACGCATGAACTACACAAAATGCTTGATTGCAGTTATGGTCTCCAACGGTTGTGCAACAACAAATTAGAATAAGGTTCCATCATCTTAAAAATCAAGCGCAAAGTCCGATTTCTATTAAATATGGAATAAACAACGATGGATGTCAAATACTTGACATCCATCATTGTTAGTTTACGTTTATTTCAGAGAAAAATATGGGTTCTTCCTTTTTCATGGAAGGCTGCGAATATACTTGCCTGTCATTTGGACTATCATACAATCACATAGCAGAGCAATGAAGCTCAGTTAGCTCAGAGGTTGGATAAGTGTGAATGGAAGAGATGTATAAAGATAATGAGATACATACCTTCAGTCGAATTCAGTATGTCGACAGCATAATACCAACACGATTGTAACGTTGCTTAAAGCATTTTAATTGTGCTGGAAGTAAAATTGTAAACATTATGGGCCGGGTTCAAATGATATCGCACCCTCTACCCCCCATCTAAAGTGACGGGAGATAGAAGGGCGAAATTCAAATGTGCCCCGTTATTGCGCTCATTCCAGTCTGGTATAGGCGCGTCCGGCGCCTAAACCCGACTAAAGTAATGCGCGCGATCGTTAAAAGACCCATTTGGGTACCCAAACGGGTCTTTTTACACGCATTTCAGCTCGCTACCTCCGGAGGTAGCGAGCTGAAATTGAGTTGTCGCGCCCGTCGCCAGTAACATTAGAATACTGCCGGCGGGCGTGATAGGGGGTGGGAGGGGGGATGGAAGATTTGAATCCAGCCCTATGATTTATGATGATGGTTAATGCTATATTGCTAACATGGTTGAAATACTGTAAGAAACATTACAATTGTGTTGGTATAATGCCATCGGCATATTTACTGTCAATGTATTGGGTATTGACAATATAATAAATAGGCAATATGGATCTTCGATTTTCCTTTTTTTTTTATAATTCAAGCACCATGCTCAGATACAATCAGACCTTTCTGTGCAAGATGTATGCAGTTCTGTAAGCAGCCTGAATCTATTACTGTATAAACTTTTTTTAAATGTTAGTTGGCAGTAATCGCACCACAATGAAAAGTATGTGGGTCCTAGGCACATATCAGTTCAAAAATGCTTGGCCTACTTCAATCATAATTTATGGCAATTAAATCTGTAAATCATATATATGTCATCAGGGATCCGCACATGCCCCTCTCCCATACCTCCCAACTGTCCCTATCTCAGCAGGACAGTCCCGCTATTTGGACTCTGTCCCGCTGGCTCATGGGCGGGAGGGGAGGTTGGGGGGGAGCCTTTAATCACTGCTGCTCTTTCTCTGCAAAGCAGTAGGTGATCTCTGAATAGATGCTGTGCGCATGCATCCAAAAAGTGCAGCAAAGTGGGCCAGGGGCAGCGCTGGGCAAGAATCCAAAATGACAAAAACGGGGGAAGAGATGTGATGCCACATTCACCATTCATAGGCCACGCCCCCATTCACGAGATCATGCCCCTTTTTCGGACGTGAGTGGCTGTGCTGCCAAGGGTCCTGGCTTCCATCCTTCACATGTTGGGAAGTATGCTCTCCACATGGCTTTTAATGGACATATTCAAATAGCCGCAAGTTTAACATCTGGCTAATGCTCTGGGTTTATCGCTCTAAGTTATTCAATTATTAAGCAATTTCCCAACACTGTAAACTCACGGCTAGTGTGCACCTGGAATCTATAGGTAACCCCGAATGGTAAGCCCCAGAGTGTATATACACTGATTTTTCCTCGCAGCTCCAGAGGCTGCAAGGAAAATCCGCGTTAAATTGCACCGTCTGGGGCTTACCACGCAGGGTAGCTGCACTAATTGAATAGAGCCAAATCTCCCACACGCATTTCATATGCATTTAAACCTCAACTTCCCATAAGCACTTGAAGTTACTGCATCCCTATTATTATTATTATTATTATTTTTTATTCCACATTTAACTTTATCCTACATGCAAAGAAAGGTCTATATCTGCAAGTACATAAACAAGAACATTATTTGCATTTATTGATTATATATGTACCTAATTCTTATTTTGGTAATGGAATTGTACCATCATCATGCACAAAATTAAATATGACCACTGCTGTTGGCAGTAGACCTCATATCAAATGCATCATAGCTGGGAACAAACAAGCAGCTAGGTCTGGACCACAGGCGTCTGAGATGTTAATAGCCTGTTGTCAGCTTGCTGCTGATGTTTTGAGTCAGAGGGAGGAGACACTGTGCAGGCACCGTGGCTGCGTCTGGTGCACAGAATACTGTATAAGAGAATCTGAATTTATTTACAGTGCACCACTTGCTGGGGCTAAAGGTGAGATGTGTGGCTGGCAACGGAGGAATCTGTCTCTATGGTAGTTATATAGTCCACTGACTATAAATAATGCAGTGGCACAAAACATTAACTTTGACAGAAAAAGGCCTGTATCTAAGGGTCAATGTGACCCCATCACTGACATAGAGGAAGAGCAGGTATATCTCAGATCAACTCTCTTTAAGACCAAGAAGGATCCTCCATCCATGTCTCTCACTCTCCTGTGCATCAGCTGTAAATTACTGCCAACAACCTGTCTTATCCTGCCTCTCCTGTTATAACAATCTGTTTCTCCCTTCATCTGAACTATATGTTGAGCTAAGTAAAAAGCAGCAAATGTATTCACAATCAAGCAGGCTGTGCTGGAACTGCAGCACCATTTACTGTACCTTTGTCCACTATACTATCAGTTTTGAGGGAGGTAAACTCTCAATTGACTCCTCCTCCTCTACTGAGTGACAGCACAATACATCACTGCTGATTGTCCAGAGCACATCTTGTGCGAGCTGGTCTTTTGGTTGTCCCTGCTGTGAATTCTCACATGAAAGACACGCTATAGTCTGTAAGTGCGAACACTGGTTGGCTGTGCATACAGATAGCAACTGCACCATCTCAAATTATCACAACTGTAGAGAATGCAAGACTACATGCCTCAGCAAACAGAAAACAGTGATAATAGGAAGGGATATGGATGTACACAAATGTAACCTACAAGATACAGTGTCAAACTGAAGAAAAACACTCACTGTAATACAAAAAAAATAACAGACATTCAATATGAATAGGAAACAATTAAGTTGGTAAAAAAATAAACACATCTAATGGGTACATTTACTAAGGCTTCTAAAAATGAAAAGCAGTGGTGTTGCTCATAGCAACCAATCAGATACTAGCTTCCATTTCTCTATTGCATCCTAAAACATGAGAGACATGAGACGGAACAATGCAGAAGAGCTGAAGGCCACTATTGAAGCATCCTGGTCTTCCATAACACCTCAGCAGTGCCACAGGCTGATTGCCTCAATGCGGCATGGCACGGATTCTATCATTCATGTAAAAGGGAGCCAAACCAAGTACTCAGTACATACGCATGATTATACTTTTCAGCGGGCCGACATTTCTGTATTTAAAATCCTTTATTATTGATTTTATGTAATATTCTAATTTTCTGAGATTTTTATTTGGGGTTTTCTTAAGCTGTAAGCCACAATCAAAATAACAAATAAAGGCTTGAAATATCTCACTGTAATGAGTCTATAGAATACATTACTTTCACTTTTTAAGTTGAATTACTGAAATAAAATAACTTTTGCCAGATTTTTGTAATTTTCTGAGTTTCATCTGTACTATTCAGATCTTTTTTTATTATAATAATAAGTAGGACTAATGTTTAACATTAACTTGTTCATATTTTCAATTTCATCTATCTCTGAGTGTACTTTGTATGTATTAATATGTTTAGTTTATTTACGTGTATTTCTATGTAATAGGAATAATAAGCTGTAAAAAAAAATGGTTTTATTGAAAGATACAAAATAAATCAAAGCCTATTAACACTATTAATGTTACAAAGCATTAAAACATGGTTGATCAAGGTTTCTAATAAGGTTAAAAAAAATTCCACTGAAACTGTAATTGAAATAGCAACCTGGTTTAAACAAAAAAGAAAAGGAAAAAAAACGGTTTGTGTGTGTGTTTTAATTTTGAAGCTGGAGTTACATATGTACAGACTACGACTCCACAGCACTGCTTCAGATTACAACTGCCCAATGTTATGGACAGTGAGTTTCGGTTTTGAATAATAACGTAATCAGGCAACAAAATCACTCATATTGTGGCAGACTAGGTATCGGACGGAGTACTGGAAATACTAACCTGCAGCACACTTCAGTTTAGTCAGTACAGACTGAGTCTGGCTGTCTCTCTCCCCTCGTTGCTGTAAAAACAAAATAAACACATGAGCCCAAAATGAGAAATGTTCTAACAAGGACTAGCAATTGCCACATAAAGCCTATTTTACCTAAATTAGATGTTCTACTACAGAAGCTTTTCCTAATTGTAAATGGCTACTTTCACGGGTCCTTCCACTCTATCTTCCCTACTACGCACATCAATAATGGGCATAAAATGAACTAAAAAGCCCTGAGTAAAATAGCTGCACCGATAATCCTCAGGTGTTCTGACAGCTTCACTAGGCGGTGGTGCTGCTTTAAAACATCAGGTAATGATTTACCCGTACTATTCTGAAAACAACTCTCTTAGTTTTGCTACAATTATTCTTTCCGAGATTACAACGGTTTAAAACTATCCTGCATAGAATATTAGTGGCAACTGATAGATGGCTCTGGAGCTGTAGAGGGACACGGACCATGTGTTATGTGTCCATATTAGAAGGCAGCGAATTGGGAAAAAAAGCACCGGAAAAGGACTGTAGCCAGATAATCTAGAATGAGGAAAATAGGCTCTTCAGAGGACAATGGCCCTCATTCCGAGTTGATCGCTAGCTGCCGTTGTTCGCTGCGTAGCGATCATTTAAAAGAACTGCAAAACTACGCATGCGTGTGAGCCGCAATGCACACGCGCGGCATACGGGTACAAAGAGCATTGTTGTTTTGCACTGCTTCTAGCGACGATTCCATTCCCACAGCCAAATGCAAAGAGATTACCAGGACAAGGGCGTTTATGGCTGTCAACTGACCGTTTCCTGGGAGTGTTTGGAAAAACACAGGTGTGTCCAGGTGTTTGCAGGGCGGGTATCCGACGTCAATTCCAGGACCTTCGTTGCAGCAAACATTGCACAGAATAAGTAACTACAGGGCTGGTCTTGTTCTGCACAAAATGTGTTTGTACCCGCTTGGCTGCACAGGCGTTCGCACTCTTCCAAAGCGAAAATACACTCCCCCGTGGGCGGCGACTATGAGTTTGCACAGCTGCAAAAAGTAGCTAGCGAGCAAACAACTCAGAATGAGGGCCAATGTCATCTCTTCGATGAGGGGCCCTTATGGATGCAGGTTCTAGAACAGGAAGCTGGATCCCGAAGTGGAAAACACTATGTTGGCATTCTACTGTTGGAAAAACACCACTCCAACTCTACCAGGGAGAGCACTGATCATTCAGTGCACTTATTTCTACGGTGACTGCGGATGCGGGTGATAACGCAGTAGGGGTGTGCAGTTTTGGCGAGTCCCTCCTCACCCAGAAGCCAGGATCGAAGTCGAGGTGGTGAGCAAAAATTTAGAGGCAGTGGCAGAGTCTGCTTCGTCATTATATTTATTTTACGCTACCAAGAGAGAATTTAAAATAGGCAAATGGTCCAGTGCACCAACATTAAAAAAGTGGCGGTACGGGGGATAAAGTAGGGAGAGGAACAGGATTGTATTATTTTCCACAGTGCACTATCTCCTAGATGTTACACATAACACATTGTGCTAAAGGAAAAAGAGGCATTAATCATGCAATTAGGTAGTTTCTGGAGAACTAATAAATTGTATTTATTACATTAGAAACACTTTCAAAAGTAGTGCAAGACCATATTAATAAGGTGGACACTGGGCCTCAAAAAATCCTGAATGCTTCTATATAACTGCTGTAGTGGCAATATCAGTCTGTCAAGAGCAGTAGAAGCCGACACAAGATGATTTTAGTCTCTTTTGGACCTTCCAGTAATTTACAGCTGATGTATTGCCCAATCAGACCCCCCCCCCTCCTTCTTGTCCATGTTCTCACTCAAGTAAAGGATGGAACGCATCAATTCAAATTGGATAAGATTATCCCATTAAAGGATGACCAATGTATGTACGTGTATAAAGGAGCTCACCTCTGCAATCTCTGGAGTTGACTCTGCTTTACTGACATAGCTAAGAACATGAGACCAGTTCTGGAGATATACACTAACCTGGGGTGAAATTGAGAAAATTAGACATGAATAGACAGTAAGTAGTTGTTAACCATAAAGAAAATACACACAAAACAGACTCAAGGGTTATTCAACACAATGTGGTGCTTAAAACTTTTAAAGAGGTTGTATACTTTAGGACAATCCCACGGCTTTCAAAAGTACCCAAGTGGCAAAACTCTCATCCCTTGGGATACCCACCATTGCCTAACTACAGCTAATACTCACAGTTGGTTGACATGGAGGAGGAGAAAATAGGATTTTGGTACCTACCGGTAAATCCTTTTCTCGTAGTCCGTAGAGGATGCTGGGGTCCACATTAGTACCATGGGGTATAGACGGGTCCACCAGGAGCCATTGGCACTTTAAGAGTTTGAGAGTGTGGGCTGGCTCCTCCCTCTATGCCCCTCCTATTAGACTCAGTCTAGAAACTGTGCTCGAGGAGACGACATACTTCGAGAGAAGGACTTAACACAAGGCACGTCAAGACAACTAGCTTGAACAACTCAGCAACAGCTGAAACATTACTTAC
The DNA here is from genome assembly GCF_028390025.1 of Pseudophryne corroboree. Classification (NCBI taxonomy): domain Eukaryota; kingdom Metazoa; phylum Chordata; class Amphibia; order Anura; family Myobatrachidae; genus Pseudophryne; species Pseudophryne corroboree. The sequence continues at coordinate 545,056,660 of NC_086446.1, read as the reverse complement.
CAAGTAACAATGCAGTACTCAAGTAAAACGAAGTTGAACTGAACCAAACAACAATTGCAGGAAAACGAAGCGCTGGGCGGGCGCCCAACATTCTCTACGGACTACGAGAACAGGATTTACCGGTAGGTACCAAAATCCTATTTTCTCTTACGTCCTAGAGGATGCTGGGGTCCACATTAGTACCATGGGGATGTACCAAAGCTCCCAGAACGGGAGGGAGAGCGCGGAGGCTCCTGCAGAACTGATTGACTGAACTTCAGATCATCAGAGGCCAAAGTATCGAACTTGTAAAACTTTGCAAACGTGTTCGACCCAGACCAAGTTTCAGCTCGGCAAAGTTGCACTGCTGAGACACCCTGGGCAGCCGCCCAGGAAGACCCTACCTTACGAGTAGAGTTGGCCTTAACAGATTTTGGACACGGCAGTTCTGCCGTAGAATAAGCGTGCTGGATAGTGAACCTAATCCAGCGAGAAATAGTCTTAGAAGCAGGACACCCAATTTTCTTGGGATCATATAGGACAAACAGAGAGTGCGACTTCCTGTGACGAGAAGTTCTCTTCACATATATCTTCAGAGCCCTCACGACATCCAAGGACTTTGAAGTAATTGAGGAGTCAGTAGCCACTGGCACCACAATAGGTTGGTTGATATGAAATGCCGACACAACCTTTTGGAAGAAACTGCACGAGTCCGGAGCTCAGCTCTAACTTCGTGGAAGATCAAGTAAGGGCTTTTACAGGATAAAGCCCCCAGCTCGGTGACACGTCTAGCAGAAGCTAAGGCCAACAAAGTGACCACCTTCCATGTAAGAAATTTGAGCTCCACCTCCTGTAGAGGCTCAAACCAATCCGACTGGAGGAACTGCAACACCACGTTAAGGTCCCATGGCGCCGTAGGCGGTACAAAGGGAGGATGGATATGCAGAACTCCCTTCAAAAAGGTCTGAACCTCAGGAAGGGCAGCCAATTGTTTCTGAAAGAAAATGGATAGGGCTGAAATCTGGACCTTCACAGATCGCAACCTCCGACCCATATCCACTCCTGCCTGCAGGAAGAGGAGGAAACGTCCCAGTTGAAATTCCACCGCAGGAAACTTCTTGGGACTCACACCAAGAAACATATTTCTTCCAAGTACAATGGTAATGTTTAGACGTTACCCCTTTCCTAGCCTATATGAGGGTAGGAATTACTTTCTTCAGAATACCTTTCAGAGCAAGAATCAGGCGCTCAACTTCCATGCCGTCAAACGTAGCCGCGGTAAGTCTTGATAGGAGAACGGCCGCTGCTGCAGCAGGTCCTCCTGAAGAGGAAGAGGCCTTGGCTCTTCTTGCAGTAGATTCAGAAGGTCTGCGTACCAAGGCCTTCTTGGCCAATCTGGGGCAATGAGGATCGCTTGAACTCTTGTTCTCCTTATGAGCTTTAGGATTCTTGGGATGAGTGGGAGTGGTGGAAACACGTACACTGACTGGAACACCCATGGAGACACCAGGGCGTCCACTGTCACTGCCTGTGGGTCCCTTGACCTGGAACAATAACGCCGAAGCTTCTTGTTGAGACGAGAGGCCATCATGTCTATTTGGGGCAATCACCAAAGATCTGTTATTTCCTTGAAAACCTCCGGATGGAGTCCCCACTCTCCTGGATGAAGATCGTGTCTGCTGAGGAAGTCTGCTTCCCAGTTGTCTACTCCCGGAATGAAGATGGCGGACAGCGCTAATGCGTGTTTTTCTGTCCAGAGAAGTATTCTTGTCACCTCTGACATTGCCGCTCTGCTCTTTGTTCCGCCCTGTCAGTTTATGTAAGCCACTGTTGTTACGTTGTCCGACTGCACTTGGATGGCCCGATTTCTAAGAAGAGGGGCCGCCTGAAGAAGACCGTTGTAGACGGCTCTTAGTTCCAGGATGTTGGTGGGCAGGCCGGCTTCCAGGCTTGACCACCGTCCTTGGAAGGTTACTCCTTGAGTGACTGCTCCCCAGCCCCGGAGGCTCGCATCCATTGTTAGCAGGACCCAGTCCTGAATCCCGAACCTGCGGCCTTCTAGGAGGTGAGGCAATTGGAGCCACCAGAGGAGAGAAATCCTTGCCCTCCGACCAGTTGTCCAGGAGATCCAGTCGGACGGGCAGAGCATGGAACCTCCCGTACTGGAGAGCCTCGTAGGAGGCCACCATCTTTCCCAATAGGCGAATGCATTGATGAACCGACACCCGGGGTGCCTTCAAGACATCCCGGACCATGGATTGGATCACCAACGCCTTGTCCCGCGGAAGAAACACCCGCTGCACTTCCGTATCCAGGATCATTCCCGGAAATGACAATATCTGGGTTGGTTCCAAATGTGAATTTGGAAAATTCAGAATCCACCCGTGACTCTGGAGCAGTCGCGTTGTGAGAACAATGGACTGCAGCAGCTTCTCCTTGGACGATGCCTTTATCAAGAGATTGTCCAGATAAGGAATGATGTTCACACCATGTTTGAGGAGTAGCATCATCATTTCCGCCATCACCTTGGTAAACACCCTTGGTGCTGTGGAGAGGCTGAATGGCAGGGCCTGGAACTGAAAATGACAGTCCAGCAATGCGAAGCGGAGATAAGCCTGATGCGGCAGCCAAATCAGAATGTGAAGGTACACATCCTTGATATCCAGTGATACCAGGAATTCTCCCTCTTCCAGACCTGATATCACCACCCTGAGAGACTCCATCTTGAACTTGAACTCCTTTAGAAAGGGGTTCAATGATTTTAGGTTCAGAATGGGCCTGACCGAACTATCCGGTTTCTGTACCACGAAAAGGTTCGAATAGTAACCCCTTGTCAGCATGTGAGGTGGTATCGGCACAATGACCTGTGCCTCCACCAGCTTTTGGACAGCGTCTTGAAGCACTGTGCTGTCCTTCAACAGAGTTGGTAAGACCGACTTGAAAAAACGATGAAGAGGGAGACTTTGTAATTCCATCCTTTATCCGAGACACAATATCTACTACCCAGGGATCCAGGCCGGACGATACCCAGACATGACAGAACTGTCTGAGTCTCGCTCCCACTGGCTCCACCTCCCGGGCCGTGCCATCCACCGTCATGCGGAAGACTTTGGGGTACCTGAAGCAGGCTTTTGTTCCTGGGAACCTGCAACGGCAGGGTTTCTTGGACTTAACCATACCTCCCCTAAAGAAAGTATTGTATGATCTGGCCTTTCTAAGCTTGTTAGACCGAAAGGACTGCTGCGCAGCTGATGAGGATTTCTTCGGAGCAGGTGCTGCTGAGGGAAGAAACGGAGACTTACCCGCTTTAGCGATGGGTTATCCATGCATCTAGAGCTTCCCCAAAGACAGCCTGACTTGTATAGGGTAGGGACTCCACACTTCTTCTGGATTCCGCGTCGGCCGACCACTGGCGGAGCCACAGTCTCCGACGAGCTGAAACAGACATGGAAGAAATTCCCGCAGCCATGGAACCCAGGTCTTTCATGGATTCTACCATAAAACCTGCAGAATCATGAATGTTGCGTAAATACAATGCAACGTCATCTCTATCCATTGTATCCAAATCCTCAATTAAGGTAGCCGACCACTTCACAATTGCCTTTGCAATCCATGCACTAGCAATAGTGGGACGTAATATGGCCCCCGAAGCAGTGTACATTGATTTAAGTGTGTTATCAATTTTCCTATCTGCCGGCTCCTTTTAGGCAGTAGATCGCGGTACAGGTAAAACCACCTTTTTTGAGAGTCTGGACACAGATGCGTCAACAATCGGTGGGTTTTCCCACCTTTTCCTATCCTCCTCAGGGAAAGGAAAAGCCACTAGAATCCTCTTAGGGATCTGAAACTTCTTTTCAGGGTTTACCCATGCTTTTTCAAATATAGCATTCAGCTCTTTTGACGCAGGGAAGGTTAGCGAGGCTTTCTTATTTTCAGTGAAAAAAGCCTCCTCAACCTGCTCAGGTGTGGTATCATTAACATTTAACACATCCCTGATAGCATCTATCAACAATTGCACCCCCCTTGCAAGAGATGCGGACCCCCGCAACACATCCCCATCACCATCTGTAGTGTCAGAATCGGTATCCGTGTCGTCTTGTGTGACATGCACAAGCGCACGTCTGTGGGGGTATATAGCGGGGTGTCCTGGGGTACCAGATACAGGCCATACTGCCATAGAGCTCTGTAATACCTGGGTTGCAGATTCATTACTAGCAACCCTGTCAGAAATCCAAGTTTTGATAGAGGAAAACCACTCTGGTTCCCTTGCTGGTATCTGTGCTAAACCAGTGCTAACCTGATTACATGGAATGGGATCATCCTGGGAGGATAAATCCTCTGCAGCATATGACACAGTGTCCCTGGACATAGCTAAAGGTGACCACCAAAAACTCCACACACACACAAACAGGTGGGGGTAGACACGGTTTCCCCCCCCCAAGAATGGCAAGAGAGAGACAGAGATTGGAGCCAACCCACACACAGGGCTTTTTAGCAAGGAGAAACCCCTTGTCAGCGCTGACTGTGCTCCTTAATAGGATACACAGTCTAATTACAGCCTCCCCTCCCTTCTACAACCCCCTGGTACCGTGTACAGTAAAGCTGGAGTTGCTGTGGAGGGACCTGAATCTTCCTCTCAGCGCTTGCAGGCAGGAAAATGGCGCTGGAACGCTGCTAGGTCCGCTCCAAGAAGCTCCGCCCCCTTAATGGCACCGTCTTCCCGCTCTTAATGTGATTATACTGGCCTGAGAAAAGTTGGCTGAGATCCCTGGACCCGACAGGCTGGCTGACCAGTGTGGGGGGTAAGCGATGGCCCAGGGCGCCCCTCACAGCGCCGCACTATGTGCCTCTGGTACCATCCCGGAAAGCGGTTAATACCACGCTCCCTCCCCATTGCCGCCATCTTCACACCAGCCCCCCCGCTTGTTAGGGGGGTCGGTGACTAACTCACCATTCTAAAATAAAACTTTACCAGAAAAGCTCAGGAGAGCTCCCCTAGCTGTGACCAGCTCCTCTGGGCACATTTTCTAAATTGAGTCTGGTAGGAGGGGCATAGAGGGAGGAGCCAGCTCACACTCTCAAACTCTTAAAGTGCCAATGGCTCCTGGTGGACCCGTCTATACCCCATGGTACTAATGTGGACCCCAGCATCCTCTAGGACGTAAGAGAAAAGACCATTCCATGCCGAAGACTGCATTGATTTGGGGAATTTAAACATACTGAGGACAAAAGGTGCACGTGATACACATATAGACAAGAGACCAACCAGGTGCCACATGTAATACATAACTCCTGTGCTAGCACCTTGAATGCTTACGATGGACCACTGTCCCTCAGCCCTAAAGAGTCTCTGCTGGCCCAGCTGTGCTTTGTGTCTGAGCAGTATCTTTTAATCAATTAAACATTTTGTTTATTGGAGGCAGATTACAGATCTACTTTAGTCGAGTGGTACTTATTAAAGGATTCTTGTAAGGTGTACAACCACTTAAAACCCATTTTCCATTCGCTAGGCACTGGACAATGTAATCACAGGTGCATTGCTGATGGGGCAGAGTATTACCAGTACAGATAAATTCAAATCATCTTGTGTAAAACAAAATGGAAAATCAGAGACATAAAAGCACATTAAAAAGGATGTTCAACTGAAGCACATGAAATAAGTCTGATGATGTCATAGTTTCACCTTGATTACGTTCAAGCACATGTTGATGACATGCTTAGCACTGGTACAGTAGTCCCGGGCTCGGGAGTAGCATTTCAGAGCATTGCTCAGGTCTCCACAATCCAGATAATGATCCCCCAAATCATCATGACCCCTCCTGTAGAAACATGCTCATTATAATAAGGTAGAAAACATCCAGTCCTAACATCAGAAAAAGTATTTTTTCCCCCATTGTGTTATGCATATACTGCCATCAGACATATCCCCTGCAATAGCTGTATTGCTTTGCTGATTTTTCAACACCAGAAAATTAATAATCAAATAATACTTGGTCCCTCTAATCCTTCTCGATGCCTTGTCAGACTTTGTTCTAACCTGATGCTTTCTTTGATAGAATTTCCTTTGTAATTCTTCAGGTCCGTGTCAAGTTTCTCCAGTTTTAGAAGTGCTTTTTTGCGAGTTGCCTCCACCCAAGCAGTATCCAGTGGAGGGGGGTCCAATGAACCTTCAGGTAAAGCATCGGGTGCGTTTTGCAGTTCCCTGGATAGAAGAATACATGAACTCTTTGGAGAGGAAATATATGAGGAGGAAGAGGCTGCCAACAGGATATAGGAAGAGTGGGGAGAGAAGCTTCCGAAAGAGGTCGCGAGTAGAAAGGCAGAGACTGCCAATAAAAGCTGCGAGGAGGAAGAGTGTTTGCTGACAGAGTCTGTGATTATGAAGGGAGAAAACTGCCAACAAGAGGTGCAAGGTGGAAGGAGAGTGGTTGCTGACAGGGGCAGTGACTATGAATGGAGAGACTGTCAACAAGAGGTGCAAGGTGGAAGGAGAGTGGTTGCTGACAGGGGCAGTGACTATGAATGGAGAGACTGTCAACAAGAGGTGCAAGGTGGAAGGAGAGTGGTTGCTGACAGGGGCAGTGACTATGAAGGGAGAGACTGTCAACAAGAGGTGCAAGGTGGAAGGAGAGTGGTTGCTGACAGGGGCAGTGACTATGAATGGAGAGACTGTCAACAAGAGGTGCAAGGTGGAAGGAGAGTGGTTGCTGACAGGGGCAGTGACTATGAAGGGAGAGACTGTCAACAAGAGGTGCAAGGTGGAAGGAGAGTGGTTGCTGACAGGGGCAGTGACTATGAAGGGAGAGACTGTCAACAAGAGGTGCAAGGTGGAAGGAGAATGGTTGCTGACAGGGGCAGTGACTATGAAGGGAGAGACTGTCAACAAGAGGTGCAAGGTGGAAGGAGAGTGGTTGCTGACAGGAGCAGTGACTATGAAGGGAGAGACTGTCAACAAGAGGTGCAAGGTGGAAGGAGAGTGGTTGCTGACAGGAGCAGTGACTATGAAGGGAGAGACTGTCAACAAGAGGTGCAAGGAGGAGGGAGAGTGACTGCTGACAGTAGGTGCAAGGAGAGTGGGTACCAACAGGGGGTGCAAGGAAGAAGAAAAGAGCCTGCTGACAGGGATGTGAGGAGTTAGGAGAGTTTGTGTGGACAAAGGGTATGAAGAAGTAGTAGTGTGTGTGTGGACAGGGTTGTGAGGATGAGTAGACTGTGTGGACATAATGTGATAGGAACAGATAAGAGGCAGCAAACAGGATGAAGAGTATATATGGTGGCTGATTCTGAGTCGGACACGATGCCAATATTCACTCAAATTGTTTGTGAATACATCTCAGTCACACAGCGCATGCATCTCACGGTATGAACAGGACCAATTGAGAGGTATAGTATCAAATATATTGTGTGTTCCTGGGTGGCGGCTATTCAAGTCTTATGGGTGTGTGTTATGGTAGTGTCACAGAACTAATCGCCTACATTGGAAGCCAGAATGACAGAGAATCGCCACCTACTATGGGGTTGGTGCAAGTTTCCATGGGGCGCCCGCTGGCTGCGTCTTAAGACACACAAAGCAGGATTGCTGCATGTAAAGCTGCACAAAGTGGGCGTGTCTCTCTCCCTGCATATTCGGATGTAAGGATGTACACCGGGGAGGGTTTATTCTAGTAATTAGCTGCCACTGCAGCAAGACACACATGGAGACCGCTGCATCCGACCCAGAGCGTTCATTTAACCACATGAAGATCCTAATTCATTTTTTTTATCCTCATCACCTGGAAGCCTCCGACAACTTCCTATGAATCTCCTCATAAACATCTACATTAAAAGTTCTCTGTACAAAAGACAAGGCCATCTTCAGAGCCTCGACACGTAGCTGAGGGCATCGGTCAGCGATAAACTGTAATCTTTCAATACGCATGAGGCCACTGTAGCTGGAAGCGTACTGCTCGAGATCCTGCAAACACAAAGAGGGTGCACAGATTAGAAGACTCCGATAACCCACTCTCTGAGCTGATACAAAATATACCTATATGCAATATAAAACATTTAGAGCAGAGTTTCTCAAACTCCAGGTTTTACGGATGTCCATGCTTGAGTACAGGTTACTTAATTAGTACCTCAGTCAATTTGATTTAATCATCTGGACTCAAGCATGGATATCCTTAAAACCTGTATTGCAATGGAGTTTGGCAGACTCTGATTTAGAGGGTCTGTATAGGCTTAAATATATATAGTACTTTCATGTTTTGCCTGTTCTATTTTAGCTTTATATGTCAATATTTATTTAGCTTGCTGTATTTACATCCCTATAACCACAATAAAATTGGGAAGGAATGAATGTTAGAGATATTCCTAAACAAGGGACAGACAATGCGCAATGTGCTCCGCTCTGCCAGGACAGACTTACCAGGGTCGGGTTTTCCACCACATAATTGATGTCTGGCACATTCTGCTGGTCATCCTGGGGGTCAGCATCAATCTGCATGGGTTCAACAGCACCCTGAGGAGCAACACAGTATCATTAATGCCTATACTGAAATCCCATGAAATGCTTGTTGTCAGGCATAGTGCAGAGCAGGTTCAGTCCACCAGTGATTACAGCAGCAAGTCATGAATAATGAAACTGTGGTCACAGTAGTCCTACAGAATCGTTTGAGGCATATTGTATATAGGGACGGGAACAAGAAGCAATAAAACTCCACCACAGTAGCAGCATACTATTTTTGTTAATTTAACAGTAATAAAGGTCTACCAAGAAGCAGTCTTTGGCATTCAGATAAACTTGTCTGAAGTCTGTCCCTCCCTGATACCTCAGATAACAGCGTGCAGATGGAAAAGCTGTCGCTCAGGCTGTAATCTCCAGCTGTAGACTCTGTGATGTCTGACCTAGTGCTGTGGGCGGTGCAGTAAAGATCTGTCCCTGAAGAAGATGCTGAGCTGGGGCTGGAGCTATCCCTCATCCTGTACTGACTCTCTGCACTCTCACCCCCCGACATGGCTTACCTGCTGAAGGCAAACACAGCATATAACTGTAATCCATTTCAGAGGCGCTCAAAGAGGAGGACAAAAGCAACATAGTGCAGCACTGTGTATCTGGTGAAACATTAATTACAGTACTACCAAATATTAAAAGTAAGTGGGCATTAAGATTATCCAAGCGGAAATTAGTAGAAGTCCTAATTATTACATTTGACAACACTGTTCTGTTGACCTCCCCAACAAACTGTATTTGTTATGCATTAAATGTAGCAGCATGAACACACTTCTTAGAAACTATATGCACCTTGTGCCAGTGTGAGATTGTGATACATAACAAGTACTGTAGTGGATGACCATGGAGGCCTGGGATGTGGTCAGGAGACCGATGGTCACATAACCTCCCTCTACATCCCGCTCTCTCACAATGCCGACCAACAGGGACTATTCCCACTCGTGGATGTCCACAACACCCATAGAGTGGGAATAGAACCCGTGGCAACCGCAGATCGCCACTGAGCCCGCAAGGGGCCTGCTGTACTCGACACCCCCCCCCCCCCCCCTCCCAGGCAGGTTTCCGCTGCCGGGATCCCGGTGTCGGTATGCTGACCGCCAGTCGAGCACACCACACCCTGGAGGCATACGAGGTTTGTGAAGGCTGAAACCATCAATAAGAAATGTTGTACATGACAGCAACAACAATGGGTCTGCTCTGTGCTATGCCTCATGTTATGTAACCAGCTGGAAATAAAGTACATCATGTGCCATTAAGGCTTTAACAATTTACTATATTGTCCTAGTACACGGTCATGTGTGCGGACCATAAACCTTATGCACTTATCTATGTGCAAATAGCCAGAAAGGATTTGCATTATGTGATGGGAGGTACTGGGCATTCTAATCATACAAACACATCATTTGAACACATATCACTTATGGGACAATGTATTTAAATCACATAAAGAGCATGGAAAGGGTGCATTTACCAGGCTGTACCCCGGGGGAGCCACCTCTCTCTCTTCCCTTAAGAGGACCCTATTTATCACAGGTGCTCAGAATGTGATAGTAAAGTTATGATCTCTATGTCTGCAGCAGGTTTCCACATTTGTAAGCGTACAAATATTAAGGTGATATGTGCTAAAACAAATAGACAGAAAAGGGGAGCACGTACCCTCACTTCCATGAACAATTTAAGCCCTGCAAAAATGTGTAATAATTTAAAGGATGGAGCAGTCTTATAGAATTGGTAGCCAGGACTGTGAGCAGGCTCAGGGAAGCATTTATGCAAACAGAAACTGCTGGGGTGGATTTTCTGCAGATCTGTAAATAACCTTTGTGTATGCATACGCCTGTTTATACTTCTGTAAAAGACACAAAATGCACTCTCTTCTACAGTATGTACACTCACAGATATGGGCAGTCCTTTCACTATTACTTTTATGGAAGCCATAATGCAACATGAATAATGAAGCTTACACCAATAATAATGATGCTTTTCATTTTACTGTCAAGCTCTACAGAAGCCATGTCTAACGTGTAAAACTTGCAGTCAAATTAAGAGGGAGAAACAGTATGGAAATGCGGGTTTCTAATTCCCGTACATAATAATTTCTTCTTACTGTGTTAGAAAAAACATGAGAATTTAAAGAATGCATTTATACCTACAGAAGTTACATTTTGCTACATTTTCATTCAACAATTTTAACCTATTAAGACCCATTGTCCTATTAATTTGTGCTTTTTGTATAAAATGTCAATCAATCTACATGTATTGCTAATCTTTTATGAACACATCCAAAACAAAAATATTGCGTTCCTTCTAGGCTGTTTCAGCAGGGTGCGCCCTGCCCATTTTTCAAATGTGAAAAAGCACCCTGCAGGTTAATAAATTTCCACCTTGTGTACAGAATTCAACAGTCAGAGTGATAATAATAATAATTTTATTTATATAACGCTCTTTCTCCAACAGGACTCATGGCGCTTGCATGTTACAATGTATTTGTCTACTGCTGAAATCGGAACACAATTTCTATATATATTTTAACCCTCTGCTTAACTTTCCTGTTTTCTAAAACACAAGGATTATAACCACTTCAGCACTGGAGAAGACATTTATTATCATCTACTTATTATTTATATGCTACAGCCAAAGGGAAAAACATTTGTATAAAAACTATAAACATATGTGCTATGCTTTGTGCACAAAGGGTCACATCAAAAATGTGCCTTTCAAAATTAAAATGTGCCCTCCTCAATTATCAGCACCCTGCCCTAAATAAATCCTAGAGTGTACACTAAAAATACCAATGTTCACTTGTTTATTTCCCGCCAAAGTCACATTATTGAAGAAGCCATAAAGTAAATTACAACATGGCACAGTCAAAGAAAAAGTGCCTAACTGATCTTAGGTTTGACAACATTAGGGACATGATAGCAAACAAGCCAACTGGCAAACAACTTTGTTGCGCACATTTCCCTGAAGGGCAAACCAACCAAATTATGGGTGAAGTGTAACAGAGTACTCTGTATGAAATGCTCTGTCTGATCCCAGACAGTGAGTGAAACAGAGGGGGGAATTCAATTGGGCACAAGGTAAAAAACACTTGCACCCAACGGTATCCAATTAAAAATAAAAAGCGCTGAAAACCCTGTAGTGCGTGAATAAATAAAATAATAAACAAATATATACTCACCTCTCTGGTGGTTTCCCCTATAAGGATGCGGTCAAGGCAGCTGAAATACCGACACAGGGATCCCAACACCCTTCAGATTCCTGATGTTGGAACTCTAAATGGGCCAGGACACCAACACCGGAATCCTGCGATCTTAGGTTTAGGGCCAGGGGAGTGGGGTTAAGTTTAGGTGTCAGGAGGTAAAGTTTGGCTGCGTGGGAGGGAGGGTTAGGTTTAGGAAGCAGGGACGGGGTTAGAATTAGGCACCTCCGCAGGGGGGGGGTGGAGTTAGGGTTAGGCTACAGGAAGGGACGATAAGGATTGGGGTGCGGGGAGAACACCCCTTACTCATCCGTCTGTCTTTTCATCAGCGGGATACCGGCGTCGGTATTATGACCGCCGGGATCCCGTACACCGGTATCTCATACTGATTCCCCCATATATGTCCTCACTGGGGAAGAAGCTGCTGGGAGATGTAGTTGGGGGGAGGGGACACACGACACACACACACCCTCGCATACCTCTGCTGCAGAGGACCAGATACTGGAAGACATCGCTTTGGAAGGTGAGCAATTACAGACTAATTAAGCTAATTGGAAACTTCCAATTACTTAATTTGTCCTCATGGCATTTGGGGGCACTATGGTGCCACAGCAAGTCCTGGTGATTTTTCCTAAAATTAACGATTTTAGAAAAAAAAATCAGACTTGCTCTCTGGGAACGAGAAAAAAGACACAGTGGGGCAAATGTATTAACCTGGAGAAGGCATAAGGAAGTGATAAACCAGTGATAAGTGCAAGGTGTTAAACGCACCAGCCAATCAGCTACTAACTGTTAATTTACATATTGGAGCTGATAGGCTGGTGCGTTTATCACCTTGCACTTATCACTGCTTTATCACTTCCTTATTCCTTCTCCAGGTTAATACATCTGCCCCATAGATTTCTATAGAAATCGCACATCTCACTTTCAGTCCTCTAATTGAATAGGAAAACCCTGCGACTGCAAGGTTTTTCAAATTTTCCGCCGTCATCTGAATTTCCGCTAGAGTGATATAGACATGGAAATAATTAGAAGTGAATAGGAGAGAAGGCAAGGGCCTGATTTGAAAAAGTAATAAGATTTTACTTACCGGTAAATCTATTTCTCGTAGTCCGTAGAGGATGCTGGGACTCCGTAAGGACCATGGGGAATAGACGGGCTCCGCAGGAGATAGGGCACTTTAAGAAAGCTTTGGACTCTGGGTGTGCACTGGCTCCTCCCTCTATGCCCCTTCTCCAGACCTCAGTTAGGGAAACTGTGCCCAGAGGAGATGGACAGTACGAGGAAGGATTTTTGTAAATCTAAGGGCGAGATCCACACCAGCCACACCAATCACACCGTATAATTTGTGATAAACTTACCCTGTTAACAGTATGAACAACAACATAGCCACGGTTCCACCGAAAAACTATAACATAACCCTTATGTAAGCAATAATAAGAATTTACTCACCGGTAATTCTATTTCTCATAGTCCGTAGTGGATGCTGGGGACTCCGTAAGGACCATGGGGATTAGCGGCTCCGCAGGAGACTGGGCACAACTATAAAGAAAGCTTTTAGACTACTGGTGTGCACTGGCTCCTCCCACTAAGACCCTCCTCCAGACCTCAGTTAGGATACTGTGCCCGGAAGAGCTGACACAATTAGGAAGGATTTTGAATCCCGGGTAAGACTCATACCAGCCACACCAATCACACCGTATAACTCGTGATACAATACCCAGTTAACAGCATGATAACAACTGAGCCTCTCAACAGATAGCTCAACAATAACCCTTTAGTTAAGCAATAACTATATACAAGTATTGCAGACAATCCGCACTTGGGATGGGCGCCCAGCATCCACTACGGACTATGAGAAATAGAATTACCGGTGAGTAAATTCTTATTTTCTCTAACGTCCTAAGTGGATGCTGGGGACTCCGTAAGGACCATGGGGATTATACCAAAGCTCCCAAACGGGCGGGAAAGTGCGGATGACTCTGCAGCACCGAATGAGAGAACTCAAGGTCCTCCTCAGCCAGGGTATCAAACTTGTAGACTTTTGCAAAAATGTTTGAACCCGACCAAGTAACAGCTCGGCAAAGTTGTAAAGCCGAGACCCCTCGGCCAGCCGCCCAAGAAGAGCCCACTTTCCTTGTGGAATGGGCTTTTACTGATTTAGGATGCGGCAGTCCAGCCGCAGAATGTGCAAGCTGAATCGTACTACAGATCCAGCGAGCAATAGTCTGCTTAGAAGCAGGTGCACCCAACTTGTTGGGCGCATACAGGATAAAAAGCGAGTCAGTCTTCCTGACTCCAGCTGTCCTGGAAACATAAATTTTTAGGGCCCTGACTACATCCAACAACTTGGAAGCCTCCAAGTCATTCGTAGCTGCAGGCACCACGATAGGTTGGTTCAGATGAAAAGCTGATACCACTTTGGGGAGAAACTGGGGACGAGTCCTCAATTCTGCCCTATCCATATGGAAAATCAGATAAGGGCTTTTACATGACAAAGCCGCCAATTCTGAAACACGCCTGGCCGAAGCCAAGGCAAACAACATGACCACTTTCCACGTGAGATATTTTAAATCCACGGTTTTCAGTGGCTCAAACCAATGTGACTTTAGGAAATCCAACACCACGTTGAGATCCCAAGGTGCCACTGAAGGCACAAAAGGGGGCTGAATATGCAGCACTCCCTTAACAAAAGTCTGAACTTCAGGTAGTGAAGCCAATTCTCTCTGGAAGAAAATCGATAGAGCCGAAATCTGGACCTTAATGGAACCCAATTTAAGGCCCATAGTCACCCCTGACTGTAGGAAGTGCAGGAACCGGCCCAGCTGAAATTCTTCCGTTGGGGCCTTCCTGGCCTCACACCACGCAACATATTTTCGCCATATGCGGTGATAATGGTTCGCGGTTACTTCTTTCCTAGCTTTTATCAGCGTAGGAATGACTTCCTCCGGAATGCCCTTTTCCTTCAGGATCCGGTGTTCAACCGCCATGCCGTCAAAGGCAGCCGCGGTAAGTCTTGGAACAGACAGGGCCCCTGCTGCAGCAGGTCCTGTCTGAGCGGTAGAGGCCATGGGTCCTCTGACATCATTTCTTGAAGTTCCGGATACCACGCTCTTCTTGGCCAATCCGGAACAATGAGTATAGTTCTTACTCCTCTTCTCCTTATTATCCTCAGTACCTTTGGTATGAGAGGAAGAGGAGGGAACACATAAACCGATCGGTACACCCACGGTGTTACCAGAGCGTCCACAGCTATCGCCTGCGGGTCTCTTGACCTGGCGCAATATTTTTCTAGCTTTTTGTTTAGGCGGGACGCCATCATGTCCACCTGTGGTTTTTCCCACTGGTTTACAATCATTTGAAAGACTTCTGGATGAAGTCCCCACTCTCCCGGGTGGAGGTCGTGCCTGCTGAGGAAGTCTGCTTCCCAGTTGTCCACTCCCGGAATGAACACTGCTGACAGTGCTAACACGTGATTTTCCGCCCATCGGAGAATCCTTGTGGCTTCTGCCATCGCCGTCCTGCTTCTCGTGCCGCCCTGTCGATTTACATGGGCGACCGCCGTGATGTTGCCTGACTGGATCAGTACCGGCTGGTTTTGAAGCAGGGGTTTTGCCTGACTTAGGGCATTGTAAATGGCCCTTAGTTCCAGAATATTTATGTGCAGGGAAGTCTCCTGACTTGACCATAGTCCTTGGAAGTTTCTTCCCTGTGTGACTGCTCCCCAGCCTCGAAGGCTGGCATCCGTGGTCACCAGGACCCAGTCCTGTATGCCGAATCTGCGGCCCTCTTGAAGATGAGCACTCTGCAGCCACCACAGCAGAGACACCCTTGTCCTTGGAGACAGGGTTATCAGACGATGCATCTGAAGATGCGATCCGGACCACTTGTCCAACAGGTCCCACTGAAAGGTTCTTGCATGAAACCTGCCGAATGGAATCGCTTTGTAGGAAGCTACCATTTTTCCCAGGATCCGCGTGCAGTGATGCACCGACACCTGTTTTGGTTTTAGGAGGCCTCTGACTAGAGATGACAGCTCCTTGGCCTTCTCCTCCGGGAGAAACACTTTTCTCTGTTCTGTGTCCAGAACCATCCCTAGGAACAGCAGGCGTGTCGTAGGGACCAGCTGTGACTTTGGAATGTTTAGAATCCAGCCGTGCTGTTGTAGCACTTCCCGAGATAGTGCTACCCCTACCAACAACTGCTCTCTGGACCTCGCCTTTATCAGGAGATCGTCCAAGTACGGGATAATTAAAACTCCCTTCCTTCGAAGGAGTATCATCATTTCCGCCATTACCTTGGTAAAGACCCTCAGAGCCGTGGAGAGACCGAACGGCAACGTCTGGAATTGGTAATGACAATCTTGTACCACAAACCTGAGGTACTCCTGGTGAGGATGGTAAATGGGGACATGTAGGTAAGCATCCTTGATGTCCAGCGATACCATGTAATCTCCCTCGTCCAGGCTCGCAATAACCACCCTGAGCGATTCCATCTTGAACTTGAATTTTTTGATATATGTGTTCAAGGATTTCAAATTTAAAATGGGTCTCACCGAACCGTCCGGTTTCGGTACCACAAACATTGTGGAATAGTAACCCCTTCCTTGTTGAAGTAGGGGCACCTTTACTATCACTTGTTGTGAATACAGCTTTTGAATTGCCTGTAACACTGCCTCCCTGCCTGAGGGAGTGGTTGGCAAGGCAGATTTGAGGAAACGGCGGGGGGGAGACGTCTCGAATTCCAGTTTGTACCCCTGAGATACTATTTGAAGGATCCAGGGATCCACCCGTGAGCGAGCCCACTGCTTGCTGAAATGCTTAAGACGGGCCCCCACCGTACCTGGCTCTGCCTGTGGAGCCCCAGCGTCATGCTGTGGACATAGAGGAAGCGGGGGAGGACTTTTGCTCCTGGGAACTGGCTGTATGCTGCAGCTTTTTCCCTCTACCTCTGCCTCTGGGCAGAAAGGACGCGCCTTTAACCCGCTTGCCCCTATTGGGCCGAAAGGACTGTACCTGATAATACGGTGCTTTCTTTGGTTGTGAGGGAACATGGGGCAAAAATGTAGACTTCCCAGCTGTTGCTGTGGAAACGAGGTCCGAGAGACCATCCCCGAACAATTCCTCACCCTTATAAGGCAGAACTTCCATGTGTCGTTTGGAATCTGCATCACCTGTCCACTGCCGAGTCCATAACCCTCTCCTGGCAGAAATGGACATTGCACTAATTTTGGATGCCAGCCGGCAAATATCCCTCATGTATAAAGGTGCTTCTTTTATATGCTCTACGTTCAGCAAAATAGTGTCCCTGTCTAGGGTATCTATATTTTCTGACAGGGAATCTGACCACGCAGCAGCAGCGCTGCACATCCAGGTTGAAGCTATAGCCGGTCTCAGTATCACACCTGTGTGTGTATATATAGATTTCAGGATAGCCTCCTGCTTTCTATCAGCAGATTCCTTCAGGGCGGCCGTATCCGGAGACGGTAGTGCCACCTTCTTTGACAAGCGTGTGAGCGCTTTATCCACCCTAGGGGATGTTTCCCAGCGTGACCTATCCTCTGGCGGGAAAGGGTACGCCATTAGTAACCTCTTAGAAATTACCATCTTTTTATCAGGGGAAGCCCACGCTTCTTCACACACTTCATTTAACTCTTCAGATGGAGGAAAAGCTACTGGTAGTTTTTTCTCTCCAAACATTATACCCTTTTTTGTGGTACCGGGGGTAACATCAGAAATGTGCAACACATTTTTCATTGCCTCAATCATGTAACGTGTGGCCCTACTGGAAGTTACATTAGTCTCTTCGTCGTCGACACTGGAGTCAGTATCCGTGTCGACATCTGTGTCAACCATCTGAGGTAGCTGGCGTTTTAGAGCCCCTGATGGTTTTTGAGACGCCTGGGCAGGCACAGGCTGAGAAGCCGGCTGTCCCACATTAGGTATGTCGTCAAACCTTTTATGTAAGGAGTCGACACTATCACGTAATTCCTTCCACAGCACCATCCACTCGGGCGTCGACCCCGCAGGGGGTGACATCACATTTACAGGCATCTGCTCCGCCTCCACATAAGCCTCCTCATCAAACATGTCGACACCGCCGTACCGACACACCGCAACACACAGGGAATGCTCTGACAGAGGACAGGACCCCACAAAGCCCTTTGGGGAGACAGAGAGAGAGTATGCCAGCACACACCAGAGCGCTATATAACACTGGGATCCCACTATCAATGAGTGTTTTCCCTATAGCTGCTTTTTTATATATATTACATATATATATATATCTATATTGCGCCTAAATTTAGTGCCCCCCCTCTCTTTTTTACCCTTCTGTAGTATTCTCAGACTGCAGGGGAGAGCCAGGGAGCTTCCTTCCAGCGGAAACTGTGAGGGAAAAATGGCGCCAGTGTGCTGAGGGAGAAGCCCCGCCCCCTTTTCGGCGGACTTTCTCCCGCTTTTTCTGTGATACTGGCAGGGGTAATTTTACATCTATATAGCCTCTGGGACTATATATGATGTATATTTTGCCAGCCAAGGTGTTATTTATTGCCCTCAGGGCGCCACCCCCCCCCAGCGCCCTGCACCCATCAGTAACCGAAGTATGAGGTGTACATGAGGAGCAATGGCGCACAGCTGCAGTGCGCTACCTTGGTGAAGACTGAAGTCTTCTGCCGCCGATTTTCCGGACCTCCTTCGTGCTTCTGGCTCTGTAAGGGGGACGGCTGCGCGGCTCCGGGAACGAACATCAAGTTCGGGTCCTGTGGTCGATCCCTATGGAGCGAATGGTGTCCAGTAGCCTAAGATGCCCAAACTACCACCTGTTAGGTAGGTTCGCATCTTCTCCCCTCAGTCCCTCGCTGCAGTTAGTCTGTTGCCAGCAGATCTCACTGAAAATAAAAAACCTAAATATACTTTCTTTCTAGGTGCTCAGGAGAGCCCCTAGTGTGCATCCAGCTCGGCCGGGCACAAGAATCTAACGGAGGTCTGGAGGAGGGTCTTAGTGGGAGGAGCCAGTGCACACCAGTAGTCTAAAAGCTTTCTTTATAGTTGTGCCCAGTCTCCTGCGGAGCCGCTAATCCCCATGGTCCTTACGGAGTCCCCAGCATCCACTTAGGACGTTAGAGAAAACTATATACAAGTCTTGCAGAAGAAGTCCGCACATGGGACGGGCGCCCAGCATCCTCTGCGGACTACGAGAAAATAAGATTTTACTCACCGGTAAATCTATTTCTCGTAGTCCGTAGTGGATGCTGGGAACTCCGTAAGGACCATGGGGAATAGCGGCTCCGCAGGAGACTGGGCACAACTAAAGAAAGCTTTAGGACTACCTGGTGTGCACTGGCTCCTCCCTCTATGACCCTCCTCCAGACCTCAGTTAGGATACTGTGCCCGGAAGAGCTGACACAATAAGGAAAGGGTTTGGAATCCCAGGTAAGACTCATACCAGCCACACCAATCACACCGTATAACTCGTGATATTATACCCAGTTAACAGTATGAAATATAACTGAGCCTCACTAACAGGTGGCTCATAACAATAACCCTTTAGTTAGGCAATAACTATATACAAGTATTGCAGACAATCCGCACTTGGGATGGGCGCCCAGCATCCACTACGGACTACGAGAAATAGATTTACCGGTGAGTAAAATCTTATTTTCTCTGACGTCCTAGTGGATGCTGGGAACTCCGTAAGGACCATGGGGATTATACCAAAGCTCCCAAACGGGCGGGAGAGTGCGGATGACTCTGCAGCACCGAATGAGCAAACTCAAGGTCCTCCTCAGCCAGGGTATCAAACTTGTAGACTTTTGCAAAAATGTTTGAACCCGACCAAGTAACAGCTCGGCAAAGTTGTAAAGCCGAGACCCCTCGGCCAGCCGCCCAAGAAGAGCCCACTTTCCTCGTGGAATGGGCTTTTACAGATTGAGGGTGCGGCAGTCCAGCCGCAGAATGTGCAAGTTGAATTGTGCTACAGATCCAGCGAGCAATAGTCTGCTTAGAAGCAGGAGCACCCAGCTTGTTGGGTGCATACAGGATAAATAGCGAGTCAGTTTTCCTGACTCCAGCCGTCCTGGAAACATATTTTCAGGGCCCTGACTACGTCCAGTAACTTGGAGTCCTCCAAGTCCCACGTAGCCGCAGGCACCACAATAGGTTGGTTCACATGAAAAGCTGATACCACCTTAGGAAGGAATTGGGAACGAGTCCTCAATTCCGCCCTATCCATATGAAAATCAGATAAGGGCTTTTGCATGACAAAACCGCCAATTCTGATACACGCCTGGCCGACGCCAAGGCCAACAGCATGACCACTTTCCACGTGAGGTATTTTAGCTCAACCCAATGCGACTTCAGGAAATCCCACACCACGTTGAGATCCCATGGTGCCACTAGAGTAGGGGTGGGCAACAAGCGGCCCGCGGGCCGGATGCAGCCCGCGAACCGATCCTGCCTGGCCCCGCTGTCCCACACAGTGTGCAATGACAAGCGGCCCGACTGGCTGAGCCGCTCGTCATTGCGCTACGTACCTCCTAGACGCGGCGCCGCAGAGGAAATCCCGGTCACGTCACTGCTGACCGGGATTCCCACTGTGACGTCAGGCGCTGGGCGGCACGGGGGGGGGGGGCACGGCAGGAGCGGGCAGCGGGGATCTGGCATCAGGCAGCGGATCTGCCACTGAGAAAAAGGTAAATGGATCTGTGCTTAACTTTAAAAGCTGCTATATAGGTTCAGGGAAAGGGGTTTAGGAGGGGGGGGGGACTGCTATATGGGTTTAGGGGAGAGGGGGAAGAGGGGTAGGGACTGCTATATGGGTTTAGGGGAGGGGGGGGGAAGAGTGGTAGGGACTGCTATATGGGTCCAGCAGGGAAGGGGGTTAGAGACTGCTATATGGGTCTAGGGGAGGGGAAGGGGAGTGTTTTCAGCACTGTTTAAAAAAAAAAAAATTATTACTGGATTACTGTGTTTTTTAAGCCATCTTGGATTTTGCCTGTAAAAAAGGCCTAATTCAGACCTGATCGCTAGCAGGCGATTTTTGCACTGCTGCGATCAGGTAGTCGCTGCCTACAGGGGAGGGGGAAATCGCTGTGCAGGGGTGAGATCGCATCTGCAGATCTGCAGAGAGCTGAACAAACAGAAGTTTTTGCAGTCTCTGCGCAGCCCAGGACTTACTCTTCTAGTGCGATGATCGGGGCCAGAGCTGAGTGCTGACGTCAGAAACTCTCCCTCCAAACGCCTGGTCCCTCCTGCGTTTTTCCGGACACTCCTCTAAAACGATCAATTGCCACTCACAAACGTCCTCTTCCTCTCAATCACCTTGCGATCGCCCGTGCGATCACTTTGTTCGTACCATCCCATCGCTGCCCGACGCTGCGGACCGGCGCACCTACACATTGCGGTGCATGCGCAGTTCAGACCCGATTTACAAGATATTTTGTGTGTGGCCCTCGACTATTCACTGGAAGTGTTAAGCGGCCCCCCAGCTGAAATAATTGCCCACCCCTGCACTAGAGGCACCAACGGGGGCTGAATATGCAGCACTCCCTTAACAAAAGTCTGAACTTCAGGCAGTGAAGCCAGTTCTTTTTGGAAGAAAATGTACAGAGCCGAAATCTGGACCTTAACGTAATCCAATTTTAGGCCCGTAGTCACTCATGACTGTAGGAAGTGCAGAAATCGACCCAGTTGAAATTCCTCCGTTGGGGCCTTCCTGGCCTCACACCAAGCAACATATTTTTGCCATATGCGGTGATAATATTTTGCGATCACATCTTTCCTAGCCTTAATCAGCGTAGGAATGACTTCCTCCGGAATGCCTTTTTCCTTTAGGATCCGGTGTTCAACCGCCATGCCGTCAAATACAGCCGTGGTAAGTCTTGGAACAGGCAGGGCCCCTGCTGCAGCAGGTCCTGTCTGAGCGGCAGAGGCCATGGGTCCTCTGAGATCATTTCTTGAAGTTCTGGGTACCAAGCTCTTCTTGGCCAATCCGGAACCACGAGTATAGTTCTTACTCCTCTCCTTCTTAGTATTCTCAGTACCTTGGGTATGAGAGGCAAAGGAAGGAACACATACACCGACTGGTACACCCACGGTGTTACCAGAGCGTCCACAGCTATCGCCTGAGGGTCCCTTGACCTGGCGCAATATCTTTTTAGCTTTTTGTTGAGGCGGGACGCCATCATGTCCACCTGTGGCCTTTCCCAATGGTGTACAATCATTTTGAAGACTTCTGGATGAAGTCCCCACTCTCCCGGGTGGAGGTCGTGCCTGCTGAGAAAGTCTGCTTCCCAGTTGTCCACTCCGGGAATGAACACTGCTGACAGTGCTAACACATGATTTTCGCCCATCGGAAAATCCTTGTGGCTTCTGCCATCACCATCCTGCTTCTTGTGCCGCCCTGCTGGTTTACATGGGCGACCGCCGTGATGTTGTCTGACTGGATCAGCACCGGCTGGTGTTGAAGCAGGGTCTAGCCTGACTTAGGGCATTGTGAATGGCCCTTAGTCCCAGAATATTTATGTGTAGGGAAGTCTCCTGACTTGACCATAGTCCTTGGAAGTTTCTTCCCTGTGTGACTGCCCCCCAGCCTCGAAGGCTGGCATCCGTGGTCACCAGGACCCAGTCCTGTATGCCGAATCCGCGGCCCTCTAGAAGATGAGCACTCTGCAGCCACCACAACAGCGACACCCTGGCCCTTGGAGACAGGGTTATCACCCGTTGCATCTGAAGATGCGACCCGGACCACTTGTCCAACAGATCCCACTGGAAGATCCTTGCATGGAACCTGCCGAATGGTATTTCTACGTAAGAAGCTACCATCTTTCCCAGGACACGCGTGCATTGATGCACCGACACCTGTATTTGTATTAGGAGGTCTCTGACTAGAGATGACAACTCCTTAGCCTTCTCCTCCGGGAGAAACCCTCTTTCCTGTTCTGTGTCCAGAACCATACCCAGGAACAGTAGACGCGTCGTAGGAACCAGCTGCGACTTTGGACTATTCAGAATCCAGCCGTGCTGTTGTAGCACTTCCCGAGATAGTGCTACTCCGACGAACAACTGCTCCCTGGACCTCGCCTTTATAAAGGAGATCGTCCAAGTACGGGATAATTATAACTCCCTTTTTTCGAAGGAGTATCATCATTTCGGCCATTACCTTGGTAAATACCCTCGGTGCCGGGGACAGACCAACGGCAACGTGTGGAATTGGTAATGACAGTCCTGTACCACAATTTTGAGGTACTCCTGGTGAGGAGGGTAAATGGGGACATGCAGGTAAGCATCCTTGATGTCCAGTGATACCATGTAATCCTCTTCGTCCAGGCTTGCAATAACCGCCCTGAGCGATTCCATTTTGAACTTGAACCTTCGTATATAAGTGTTCAAGGATTTCAATTTTAGAATGGGTCTCACCGAACCGTCTGGTTTCGGTACCACAAACATTGTGGAATAGTAACCCCGGCCTTGTTGAAGGAGGGGTACCTTGATTATCACCTGCTGGAAGTACAGCTTGTGAATTGCCGCCAGTACTACCTCTCCTCGAGGGCAGCAGGCAAGGCTGATTTGAGGTAACGGCGAGGGGGAGTCGCCTCGAAACTCCAGCTTGTATCCCTGTGATACTACTTGCAGAAACCAGGGATCCACCTGTGAGCGAGCCCACTGGTCGCTGAAGTTCCCGAGACGCGCCCCCACCGCACCTGGCTCCACCTGTGGAGCCCCAGCGTCATGCGGTGGACTCAGAGGAAACGGGGGAAGATTTTTGATCCTGGGAACTGGCTGTCTGGTGCAGCTTTTTCCCTCTTCCCTTGTCTCTGTGCAGAAAGGAAGCGCCTTTGACCCGCTTGCTTTTCTGAAGCCGAAAGGACTGTACCTTATAATACGGTGCTTTCTTAGGCTGTGAGGAAACTTGAGGTAAAATTTTTTCTTCCCAGCTGTTGCTGTGGATACGAGGTCCCAGAGACCACCCCCAAACAATTCCTCACCCTTATAAGGCAGAATCTTCATGTGCCTTCTAAAGTCAGCATCGCCTGTCCACTACCGGGTCCCTAATACCCTCCTGGCAGAATGGACATTGCATTAATTCTGGATGCCAGCCGGCAAATATCCCTCTGTGCATCCCTTATATATAAGACCACGTCTTTAATATGCTCTATGGTTAGCAAATAGTATCCCTGTCCTGACAGGGTAATAGACCACGCTGCAGCAGCACTATCCATGCTGAGGCAATTGCAGGTCTCAGTACAGTACCTGAGTGTGTATATACAGACTTCAGGATAGCCTCCTGCATTTTATCAGCAGGCTCCTTCAAAGTGGCCGTATTCTAAGACGGCAGTGCCACCTTTTTTGACAAACGTGTGAGCGCCTTATCCACCCTAGGGGACATCTCCCAACGTGACCTATCCTCTGGCGGGAAAGGGTACGCCATCAGTAACTTTTTAGAAATTACCAGTTTCTTATTGGGGGAACCCACGCTTCTTCACACACTTCATTCACTCATCTGATGGGGGAACAAAACACTGTCTGCTTTTTCTCCCCAAACATAAAACCCCTTTTTTTTTTTTGTGGTACCTGGGTTAATGTCAGAAATGTGTAACACATTTTTCATTGCCGAGATCATGCAACGGATGTTCCTAGTGGATTGTGTATATGTCTCAACCTCGTCGACACTGGAGTCAGACTCCGTGTCGACATCTGTGTCTGCCATCTGAGGTAGCGGGCGTTTTTGAGCCCCTGATGGCCTTTGAGACACCTGGGCAGGCGCGGGCTGAGAAGCCGGCTGTCCCACAGCTGTTACGTCATCCAGCTTTTTATGTAAGGAGTTGACACTGTCTGTTAATACCTTCCACCTATCCATCCACTCTGGTGTCGGCCCCACAGGGGGCGACATCACATTTATCGGCATCTGCTCCGCCTCCACATAAGCCTCCTCATCAACCATGTCGACACAGCCGTACCGACACACCGCACACACACAGGGAATGCTCTGACTGAGGACAGGACCCCACAAAGTCCTTTGGGGAGACAGAGAGAGAGTATGCCAGCACACACCAGAGCGCTATATAATGCAGGGATTCACACTACCCACAGTGATTTTTCCCTTATAGCTGCTATAATACACAGATTTGCGCCTAAATTTAGTGCCCCCCCCCCTCTCTTTTTAACCCTTTGAGCTTGAAAACTACAGGGGAGAGCCTGGGGAGATGTCTTCCAGCTGCACTGTGAAGAGAAAATGGCGCCAGTGTGCTGAGGGAGATAGCCCCGCCCCTTTTTCGGCAGACTTTCTCCCGCTTTTTTATGGATCCTGGCAGGGGTATTTTCACATATATAGCCTCTGGGACTATATATTGTGATTATTTTGCCAGCCAAGGTGTTAATATTGTTGCTCAGGGCGCCGCCCCCCAGCGCCCTGCACCCATCGGTGACCGGAGTGTGAGGTGTGCATGAGGAACAATGGCGCACAGCTGCAGTGCTGTGCGCTACCTTGTTGAAGACCGAAGTCTTCTGCCTCCGATTTTCAGGACCATCTTAGAAACATAGAAACATAGAATTTGTCGGCAGATAAGAACCACTTGGCCCATCTAGTCTGCCCCTTTTTTTTTTTTTTTTTTTTATATTATTTTTTATCACTAACCTTATTTGATCCTTATTTCTTTGTAAGGATATCCTTATGTCTATCCCATGCATGTTTAAATTGCTCTACTGTCTTAGCCTCTACCACCTCTGATGGGAGGCTATTCCACTTGTCCACTACCCTTTCTGTGAAATAATTTTTCCGCAAATTTCCCCTGAACCTCCCCCCCTCCAGTCTCAGTGCATGTCCTCGTGTCCTATTGCTTCTCTTCATTTGGAGAATGTTTCCCTCCTGGACTTTGTTAAAACCCTTCATATATTTGAAAGTTTCTATCATGTCTCCCCTTTCCCTTCTCTGCTCCAAACTATACATATTGAGATTTCTTAGTCTTTCTGGGTATGTTTTGTGATGTAGGCCATGCACCATTTTAGTTGCCCTCCTTTGTACAGTTTCTAATGTATTAATATCCTTTAGAAGATATGGCCTCCAGAACTGAATACAGTATTCTAGATGAGACCGTACCAATGACCTATACAGTGGCATTATTACTTCTTTCTTTCTGCTGCTGATTCCTCTCCCAATGCAGCCAAGCATCTGACTAGCCTTCCTCATTGCCTTGTTACATTGCTTACCTGCTTTTAAGTCATCTGAAATAGTGACTCCTAGATCCCTTTCCTCCTCAGTAGTTTCCAGTATAGTGCCATTAATACTGTATTTAGCTTTAGGATTTTTGAGACCCAAGTGCATGATTTTGCATTTTTTGGCATTAAACTGTAATTGCCAGACTCTTGACCATTCCTCTAGTCTACCTAGATCCTTACCCCACCTGGTGTGTCTACCCTGTTGCATACCTTTGTGTCATCTGCAAAAAGGCATACTTTCCCTTTAATGCCATTTGCAATGTCACCAATAAAGATATTAAAAAGCACTGGTCCAAGTACAGATCCCTGGGGTACTCCACTGGTAACATTTCCCTCCTGTGAATGCACTCCATTTACCACAACTCTCTGTTTTCTATCCTTCAACCAAGATCTTATCCATTCAATAATCCTAATATCCAATCCCAAACTTTCAAGTTTATTTAGCAGTCTGCGATGTGGAACTGTGTCAAAAGCCTTACTAAAGTCTAGATTAGCTATATCCATGGCTCCACCTTTATCCATCACTTTAGTCACACAATCAAAAAAGTCAATAAGATTTGTTTGACATGATCTCCCCCCCAGTGAATCCATGCTGTTTGGGATCCTGTAAATTGCCGGATTTGAGATAATCTACAACTCTTTCTTTTAAGAGTGTTTCCATCAATTTCCCTACTTGCTTCTGGCTCTGTAAGGGGAATTTCTTCATGCTTCTGGCTCTGTAAGGGGGACGGCGGCGCGGCTCCGGGACCGGACGATCGAGGTCGGGCCCTGTGTTCGATTCCTCTGGAGCTAATGGTGTCCAGTAGCCTAAGAAGCCCAAGCTAGCTGCAAGCAGGTAGGTTCGCTTCTTCTCCCCTTAGTCCCTCGTAGCAGTGAGTCTGTTGCCAGCAGATCTCACTGAAAATAAAAAACCTAAAATATACTTTCCTTTCTAGGAGCTTAGGAGAGCCCCTAGTGTGCATCCAGCTCAGCCGGGCACAAGATTTTAACTGAGGTCTGGAGGAGGGTCATAGAGGGAGGAGCCAGTGCGCACCAGGTAGTCCTAAAGCTTTCTTTAGTTGTGCCCAGTCTCCTGCGGAGCCGCTATTCCCCATGGTCCTTACGGAGTTCCCAGCATCCACTAGGACGTCAGAGAAATAGATTTACCGATAAGTAAAATCTTATTTTCTCTAACGTCCTTGAGGATGCTGGGACTCCGTAAGGACCATGGGGATTATACCAAAGCTCCCAAACAGGCGGGAGAGTGCGGATGACTCTGCAGCACCGATTCAGCAAACAAGAGGTCCTCCTCAGCCAGGGTATCAAACTTATAGAACTTTGCAAAGGTGTTTGTCCCCGACCAAGTAGCTGCTCGGCACAACTGTAATGCCGAGACCCCTCGGGCAGCCGCCCAAGAAGAGCCCACTTTCCTAGTGGAGAGGGCCTTAACCGATTTCGGTAACGGCAATCCTGCCGTAGAATGCGCCTGCTGAATAGTGTTACAGATCCAGCGAGCAATAGTCTGCTTTGAAGCAGGAGCGCCAACATTGTTGGCCGCATACAGAACGAACAAAGCTTCAGTCTTCCTGATTCTAGCCGTTCTGGTCACATAAATCTTCAAAGCCCTGACTACATCAAGGGACTCGGAATCCTCCAAGTCCCGTGTAGCCACAGGCACGACAATAGGTTGGTTCACATGAAAAGATGAGACCACTTTTGGCAGAAAGTGAGGGCGAGTCCTCAACTCTGCCCTATCCACGTGAAAAACCAAGTGTGGGCTTTTATGTGATAAAGCCGCCAATTCGGAAACAAGTCTTGCCGAAGCTAACGCCAACAACATGACCACTTTCCACGTGAGGTATTTCAACTCCACAGTTTTGAGTGGTTCAAACCAAGGTGACTTGAGGAAACGTAACACCACGTTAAGATCCCAAGGCGCCACCGGAGTCACAAAGGGAGGCTGAATATGCAGCACTCCCTTCACAAGGGTCTGTACTTCATGAATAGAGGCCAATTCTCTTTGAAAGAAAATGGATAAGGCTGAAATCTGGACCTTTATGGACCCTAATTTTAGGCCCAAAGTCATTCTTGTTTGAAGGAAGTGAAGTAGACGGCCCAAATGGAACTCCTACGTAGGAGCAGCTCTGGCCTCACACCAAGAAACATATTTCCGGCATATACGGTGATAATGTTTTAACGTCACGTCTTTCCTAGCCTTGATCAGGGTAGGAATTACTTCCTCCAGAATCCCTTTTTCCGCTAGGATCCGGCGTTCAACCGCCATGCCGTCAAACGCAGCCGCGGTAAGTCTTGGAACAGACAGGGCCCCTGCCGCAGCAGGTCCTGCCTTAGAGGAAGAGGCCACGGATCCCCTGCGAGCAACTCTTGCAGCTCCGGATACCAAGTCCTCCGTGGCCAATCCGGAACAATGAGTATTGTTCTGACCCTGCTTCTTCGTATTATTCTCAACACCTTGGGTATGAGAGGAAGAGGAGGAAACACATAGACCGATCTGAACACCCAAGGTGTCACCAGAGCGTCTACCGCTACCGCCTGTGGGTCCCTTGACCTGGCGCAATACTGCTTTAGCTTTTTGTTGAGACGGGATGCCATCATGTCGATTTGAGGCAGTCCCCAACGATCCGTGATCTGTGCGAAGACTTCTTGATGAAGTCCCCACTCTCCCGGATGCAGGTCGTGCCTGCTGAGGAAGTCTGCCTCCCAGTTGTCCACCCCCGGGATGAACACAGCTGACAGCGCGCTTACATGGCTTTCCGCCTAGCGTAGAATCCTGGTCGCTTCTGCCATGGCCATTCTGCTCCTTGTTCCGCCTTGGCGGTTTATATGAGCCACTGCCGTGACATTGTCTGACTGAATCAGAACCTGTTTTCTCCGAAGCAATTCCTCCGCTTGACGCAGGGCGTTGTATATGGCCCTCAACTCCAGGACATTGATGTGGAGACAAGACTCTAGGCTTGACCAGAGACCTTGGAAATTTCTTCCCAGTGTCACTGCTCCCCAGCCTCGGAGGCTTGCGTCCGTGGTCACCAGGATCCAGTCCTGAATGCCGAACCTGCGACCTTCTAGTAGGTGAGCACTGTTCAGCCACCACAGGAGAGATACCCTGGTCCTGGGAGACAGGGTGATCCATTGATGCATTTGTAAATGGGACCCGGACCACTTGTCCAAGAGGTCCCATTGAAAAGTCCTCGCATGGAACCTGCCGAAAGAGATGGCCTCGTAGGAAGCCACCATCTTCCCCAGGACCCGCGTGCAATGATGCACTGAAACCTTTTTTGGTTTTAATAGGTTCCTGACCATGGCTATGAGTTCCTGAACCTTTTCGATCGGAAGAAAAACCTTTTTCTGGTCTGTGTCTAGAATCAGCCCCAAAAAGGTCAGACGCGTTGTAGGGACTAGCTGGGACTTCGGTATATTGAGAATCCAGCCGTGTATCTGCAACGTCTTCATGGACAGAGACACACTGTCCAGCAACCTCTCCCGAGATCTCGCCTTTATGAGGAGATCGTCCAAGTATGGGATAATTGTGACCCCCCTGCCTGCGCAGGAGCACCATCATTTCCGCCATTACCTTGGTGAAAATTCTCGGGGCCGTGGAAAGCCCAAACGGCAACGTCTGAAATTGGTAGTGACAGTCCTGCACTGCAAATCTCAGGAACGCCTGATGCGGGGCGAATATCGGAACATGAAGGTAAGCATTCTTTATGTCCAGGGACACCATCCAATCCCCCCCCTCCAGGCTGGCGATGACCGCCCTGAGTGATTCCATTTTGAACTTGAACCTCTTCAAGTACAGGTTCAGAGATTTCAGGTTTAAAATGGGTCTGACCGAACCGTCCGGTTTCGGGACCACAAACAGGGTTGAGTAATATCCCTCTCTTTGCTGGAGATGAGGAACTGTGACAATCACCTGTTGAATATACAATTTTTGGATTGCTGCTAACACTAGCTCCCTCTCTGACGGGGAAGCCGGCAGAGCCGGCGAGGAGGCAAGTCTTCGAATTCCAGCCTGTATCCCTGAGAAACAATCTCTAATGCCCAGGGATCCACCTGCGAGTGAACCCAGACGTGGCTGAAAAACCGAAGACGAGCCCCCACCAGATCTGCCTCCCCTCGGAAAGCCCCATCGTCATGCGGTGGACTTTGCAGACGCAGGGGAGGACTTCTGCTCTTGGGAACTAGCCGTGTGCAGCTTTTTTCCCCCTGCCTTTCCCTCTGGCAACAAAGGATGATCCACATACCTTCTTGTTTTTATTGGAACGAAAGGACTGCATTTGATAATGAGGTGCCTTTTTTGTATGCTGCGGGGGAACATAAGATAAGAAATTTGACTTACCAGCCGTAGCGACAAGATCCGAGAGGCCGCCTCCAAACAACGCCACCCCTTTGTAAGGCAAGGACTCCATATGCCGCTTTGAATCGGCATCTCCTGTCCACAAGAGCCGCCTAGCAGAAATAGACATAGCATTTATTCTGGAGCTTAATAAACAAATGTCTCTCTGAGCATCCCTCATATACAAGGCAGCATCTCTGATATGCTCTATGGTCATTTGAATGGCGTCCCTATCTAAGGCGTCAATTTACGTAGATAAGGAATCTGCCCATGCCACAACCGCACTACAAACCCAGGCCGACGCCATAGCCGGTCGAGCAATAGTACCGGAATGATTATAAATGTGCTTAAAGGTAATTTCCTGCCTGCGATCAGCAGGTTCCTTGAGGGAAGCCGTATCCTGAGAAGGCAGTGCCACCTTTTTGGACAAACGTGTCATCGCCTTGTCAACTTTTGGCGAAGATTCCCAGCGTATCCTATCAGTTTGTGGAAAAGGATACGCCATGAGAATCCTTTTGGGAACTTGTGGTCTCCTAACCGGAGATTCCCAAGCCTTTTCGCACAAGTCACTTAATTCAAATGAGGATGGAAAAGAGACTTCAGGCTTTTTCCCTTTATACATGTGTACCCTCGTGTCAGGGACAGGGGGTTCCTCAGTAATATGCAAAACCTTTTTAATTGCCATAATCATGTACCGTATACCCTTAGCCACCTTTGGCTGTAATTTTGCATCTTCATAGTCGACACTAGAGTCAGTATCTGTGTCGGTATATGTGTCATCGATCTGGTATATGGTGCGCTTCTGAGACCCCGAAGGACCTGGCGCCCCAGGGACAGGCATGGACTGGCTACCTGACTGATCACTAGCTTCTGCTTTGTCTAATCTTTAATGCAATAGATTGACATTTGCATTCAAGACATTCAGCATATCCACCCATTCCGGTGTCGGCGTTGCCGACGGCGACCTGACATTCAAGCACTCCCCCTCCACATTAAGCAAGCCTTCCTCGTCAAACATGTCGACACACACGTACCGACACACTTCTCACACACACACACAGGGAACCCCTTTCCTGAAGACAGTATCCCTGTCAAGGCCCTTTGGAGAGACAGAGAGAGAGTATGCCAGCACACACCCCAGCGCAATAACCCTGGAGACCAACATAAATTGTTTTCCCCCAGCAGCGCTGTATAATATGCACTGCAGCTGTGCGTTACCTCAGTGAAGCTGAAGGCTTCTGCCGCCTGACGACTTCTGTCTTCTGTACTTCTAGCGCTGTGAGGAGAACGGCGGCGCGGCTCCGGGGGTGGCTGCCCAGTAAGAACCTGCGTTAACCCCCTCTGGAGCTAATGGTGTCCAGTAGCCGAGGAAGCAGAACCTATCTTTGACAAGAAGGTCTGCTCCTCTCTCCTCAGTCCCACGATGCAGGGAGCCTGTTGCCAGCAGTGCTCCCTGTGAAAAAGTAGTAAAAGGTAGAAAAAAAATCCAAACAAAAATGCTTCTAGGCAGAGAACTCTGGAGAGCTCTCTGCAGTGCACCCATCTTGCTCTGGGCTTAGTGTAAAACTGAGGTCTGGAGGAGAGGCATAGAGGGAGGAGCCAGTGCACACCCAGAGTCCAAAGCTTTCTTAAAGTGCCCCATCTCCTGCAGAGCCCGTCTATTCCCCATGGTCCTTACGGAGTCCCAGCAAACTCAAGGACGTTAGAGAAATTGTAATTTTCATATTTAGAATGTTTGTCTGAGTGAAGGTGTGTACACACTGTCAAAATCATAAGGAAAGTTAGTGCATATTGCACTGTGCGTACACAGCTTGCGATGCCGATGTGCAGTCCCGCGAGATCAGCGTCGCAAGCAAAAATAGACTGTGCAGGCAAGTAAACTTTGACTATCTCGTGTAAAAGATATTCAAAATTGTCACTTAGCCAAAATCGGTATCGCAAGCAGTCATCTTTGCTTGCGATACCGACCACAGTCCATGTCGCATAGTGAGAATCGGACATAGCCCGAATCTCACCGTATGTATGGACCTTAAGTTTATCAATCATTTTTTTTTTCGTAGTATGGGTTTTAGAAAGTTAGACAAAAACATTGTCATAAAACTGTTAAAATATTGCCTCAGTTATACTACATCTAAGAGCATTTGTGTACTATGGAGATACAGAACAGACTTGGCCAGGATTGCTCACATGTAAGGGTTGTAACACACGCAGCGGTTTCTCCAAACTTTGTCCGGCTTTTTGCCATCCGGCAGAGTCTTTCACACACAACGGCTTTGAGCCATGTGTAATGCTGGGCGCATGCGCAGCAGCAGACACGGCTTGGGAAAAAAACCTTGTGTGTGAAAGCTCCCCTTCACACACACGGTCCACTGCCTTCAAAGACGGCTCGGCCCCCGCCCGGCAGCCGGACCTTCCAGTGGATATTTCCGGCTGCAACCCGGCAGCCGGGCCGAGGCCGTGCAGTGTGAAAGGCCCCTACCCCTCACACTGATAACTACAATACCGGCACGGGAAAAAGCCATCCGGCTTTTTCCCGGCCGGTAAAAGCCGGCGCGTGTGTTTCAGCCCTATGGGTAGTGTCGGCAGCACACAAATCCAATGGCGTTTGTAATGCTAATAAAAATGCATAATAAGTGGGTCTGATTATTTACATTTAATATACTCTTCGACTGCTGTTTGCAGACTTTCCAATTCGTTAAAAGTGGAAAAGCATAAAAATGGAAGAGGCAGCATTCTGATACTGCACTACTGTAATCCAAGTAAATGGGTATGGTTTACTGAAGGCGTCAGCCTCATCCATACACATGTTTAAACAAAAATTAAAAAATGTAAAACACTCCCATAAAAAAAAAAAATTGTTATGGTAGACGGTATGTTGATAACTCTACTTATCCTAAGTCCACTGGATAACATTGGAATATGAGGTAGCGACAACGGATTGGCACAAAACAATCAAAGCTTTCGGCCTCCCAGAATGCAATGGGCCCATCCATATATCCCGCCTCCTTGCTCAGGCAAATCAGTTGTTTCCCAAAGCTCAAGGCAGGAGCATCATAGAGAGCCCTAATCAGGCGAGAACACACATGCACACCCTTCTGTACAAGAAGGAACAGGTTAGTGAGTGAAAGGATCCTCAAATCAGGTGCGTCAGGGTAGGATCCCTGTGGACTTAGGAGAAATAGAGTTATCAACGGTAAGTCTACTATAACGATTACTTCTCCTGCATGGTCCATAGGTTATCCACAGGATAACATTGGGATGTCCCAAAGCAATTTAAAAGTGGGGACGCTCCTGATTGGACAGGAGAATCCTTCACCCAAATTGAGCGTCCTGAGAGGCAAAGGTATCAAAGACATAATGTCTAATGAATGTGTTAATGGAAAACCATGTGGCTGCCTTACATATCTGTTCTGCTGAAGCACCACTTTGAGCTGTCCATGACGGACCTACCTAACGAGTAGAGTGAGCAAAGACATTAGCCGGAACAGGGAGATCAGCTTGAGAATATACTTCTGAAATAGTAATTCGAAGCCACCTCGCCAGTGTCGGCTTGTCAGCAGGCCATCCTCTCTTGTGAAATCCGTAGAGAACGAAGAGTGTGTCTGTTTTTCTGATGGCACTGGTACGATCCACGTAGATCCTTAAAGCACAGACTACGTCCAACGATGCATCTCCCGCAGAAACGTCCGGCCCTTGGAAGGCCAGGACTATAATTTCTTTGTTAAGGTGGAATTTAGACACCACCTTAGGAAGATACCCAGATTTGATTCTGAGAACTGCTTTATCCGGATAAAAAAAAATCAGAAAAGGAGGGCGACATAATAATGCTCCTAAATCTGAAACTATTCTAGCTGAAGCAATAGCCAGTAGAAAGAGAACTTTAGCTGTCAACCATTTAAGATCCAATAATTTTGGTGGTTCAAATGGGACAACTTGAAGAGCCTTTAGGAGTAAACTTAAGTCCTAAGGCACTGTAGGAAGAACAAAGGGAGGTTGAATGTGCAGAATTCCCTAGAAAAAAAGTGTGCACATCCTGCAGGTTAGCAATTTTCATTTGAAACCATACAGTCAATGCTGACACCTGCACTCTCAAGGAAGCCACCCGTAGACCTTTGTCCATTCCTGCCTGAAGGAACGCTAAGACTCTGGAAACTCTGAAAGACCTAGGGTCAAATTTCCAGTCACTGCATCACTGAATATAGGCTTGCCATATTCGGTGATAAATGCGAGCTGAAGATTGTTTCCTTGCTCTGAGCATTGTTTGAATCACCTGTTCTGAGAATCCTCTTGCTTTCAGGTTGGAAGTCTCAAGAGCCATGTCGTCAAAGACAGTCAATGCAGGTGCCTGTGATAGCAAGGACCCGGCAACAGTAGATCTGGACGTTGAGGGAGTAGGAATGGAACATCCATCGACAGCTTCTGCAGATCTGTGTACCAATGTTTTCTGGGCCAAGCCGGAGCTATTAGTATCACGGCACCCCTTCCTTGTTTTGCCTTTCGCATCACCCTGGGTAACAGGGCGATTGGTGGAAACACATAGGCCAGACAAAAGTCCCATCTCACTGACAGGGCATCCACAAAGATCGCTTTGGGATCCTTTGTTCTTGACCCGTATGCGGGAACATTGTTGTTCTGACGGGATGCCATGAGATCTCTCTCTGGTAACGCCCAATTGTCTACAAGAAGACCTTGGGGTGTAAAGCCCATTCGTTTGCATGAATGGCGTGTCGACTGAGAAAATCCGCTTCCCAGTTTAGAACTCCCGGAAAGAACACTGCGGACAAGGCTGGATGATGAAGTCGTGCCCACTTTAACGTGTGACTTACCTCCTTCATTGCGTTTTGGCTGAGAGTTCCTCCCTGATGGTTGAGGTTCGTGGTCAGAATTTCCCAATCTGATATCCAAAAGGGTCTCCCTTTGTCCAGATGGGATGTCTGTAGCCACCAGCCTAATGACCTCCTTACTTCCAAAGGAAGGACCATAGTCTGCGTTTTTATTGTCAGATGAAGACCATTCCATTTGGAAAGGATCAGATGTTGCAGAGGCCTCGAGTGGAACCGAGCATACTCCACCATGTCGATTGTCAACACCAGCAACCCCATCACACGTATTGCTGCGTGAATGGATACCCTTTGACTGTGTAGCAGATTGTCACAACTGAGGGCCTGAGCTGACGGGAGGCAGCCTCAGTTGTAGGGGCTGAGATGTACCGGAACCTGGGAGGTTGTATCAGACCCCTGGACATGTAAGTAACATGAATAATAACTGCCCGAAGGCGTGACCACGACAACTTGGATAAAAGTCAATGATGTTTATTATGACAACTCCGCAACACAGCAGCAGTAAAAGAAAACGTAAAAGTCAGCAAAGAATAAATACAGTTCCTGGGTACTACAGGATGGCAGGAGCCACAGGGCACTGGTAGTGTGAGATAGTTCTTATGATCTTCTAGATGGAAAGTCCTTACCAGGCCCGACTGTAGTAATGGAGATAACCCAGGATTGTGCCAGCTGGTGTTCCAGGAAAAGCTGGGTTGCTGAAGATAAAACAGCTGCTGTGGATACTGGCTGGAACCAGACTGTTGTTAGCACGGAGTGGATACTGGCTGGAACCAGTTAAATAATAAATGAACTTGGGAGCGATGAAATATGAACTGAAATGTAGAACTTGAGAGCGGAGAAATAATAATACCGGTGGAGAGTGGTAAAGTGTAGAAAGGACACCGGCCCTTTAAGGGAAGCTGTACTCTGCTGGAAGCTGAGCTGGAAGCAGGTAATGTTGTAGCTGGAAACAGATGAATCCACAATGGATTGGAGAGTCAGGCTACACCGCAGGTGGAATGCTGGTGCGGGTCTCTATGGTGGAAGTCTTGAGACAGGAGCTGGAACCTGGAAGACAATCACAGGAGAGAGACAAACAGGAACTAGGTTTGACAACCAAAGCACTG
This sequence comes from Pseudophryne corroboree, assembly GCF_028390025.1. NCBI lineage: Eukaryota > Metazoa > Chordata > Amphibia > Anura > Myobatrachidae > Pseudophryne > Pseudophryne corroboree. The sequence goes on along the minus strand of NC_086446.1, from coordinate 545,020,495 downwards.
ACGCCTTCCTTGCTCAGGCACAGTGTATTTATACCTGCAGCAAGGAAGGGATTGGCTAGGCAATTATGCAGATTATCAATACTGAGAACAGATTGGTGGAAATGATCAGCTGACAGAATCCAAGATGGCTGCGCCCATGCAGACACTTGGAGGGAAGTTTGGTTTGTAATCCATGTGGTAATGAAAACCGTAATGGCGGCGCCGGCCACCGGAGACGCCAGGCTGACAGATGCACATCCAACCACGCGGACACAGCGGAGGCCGCGGCTGACGTAATCGCCACTCAGACACTCTGCATGCAGAAGTTCAGGGACGGCGGCGGAGGCCGCGGGAGACGCCATGCCAGGTGTAATATGGCGTTTACTGTGACAGCGTCCCAGAGTGACAGGAGAGGATACAGGAATGTACACATCAGGATAACAGATGGGATCCGGTCCTGGAGCGCTGAGCCAGCCTTAGGAGGCATCTGATGGGTAAGAAATGGCGTCCAGATACCCGGATCGTGACAGCACCCCCCCCTTTAGGAGTGGCCCCAGGACACTTCTTTGGCTTTTGAGGAAACTTGGAATGGAATCTCCGGACCAAGGCAGGAGCATGGACATCAGAAGCATTGGTCCATGAACGTTCCTCAGGACCATAACCCTTCCAGTCAATAAGATATTGTAGTTGACCGTAACGGTGACGTGAGTCCAGGATCTTGGCCACTTCATACTCAACGCCTCGTTGAGTTTGGACTTTCGGAGTTGGAGGAAGTGAGGAATGAAACCGATTCAAGATCAGCGGTTTCAACAGGGAAACATGGAATGTCCTGGGTATTTTTAAGAAGGGAGGCAACTGGAGTCTGTAAGCAACAGGATTGATGACTTGTTCAATCTTGAAAGGACCGATATAGCGAGGTGCAAACTTCATACTGGGAACTCTTAACCTCAAATTCTTCGTGGATAACCATACCCGATCACCCACCTTGAGAGCAGGAACTGCTCGACGCTTCTTATCCGCAAACTTCTTGTACCTGAACGATGCCTTGAGCAGAGCTGATCGTACGCTCTTCCAGATATTGGCAAACTGATGCAAGGTGATATCCACTGCGGGAACAGAAGTTGCTGGAAGCGGTTGGAACTCAGGGACTTTAGGGTGGAATCCAAAGTTAGTGAAGAATGGTGTTGAAGCAGATGAAGAATGATACTGGTTGTTATGACAGAACTCGGCCCAGGGAAGTAATTGAACCCAGTCATCTTGAGAGGAGGACACATAGATGCGGAGGAAGGCCTCCAAGTCCTGATTCACCCTCTCGGTTTGACCATTGGTCTGAGGATGGTAAGCCGTGGAAAACTTTAGCTTGACTTGGAGGACTTGACATAAACTTCGCCAGAATTTGGCTGTGAATTGAACTCCTCGATCTGAGATAATTTCTTCAGGAAGACCGTGGAGTCGGAAGATCTCTTGTATGAATACTTGAGCCAACTTGGAAGCTGACGGAAGACCGGTGAGAGGAATGAAGTGTGCCATCTTGGTGAACCGGTCAACTACCACCCAGATGGTATTGAACTTGTTGCACATGGGTAAGTCTGTAATGAAATCCATCGACAAGTGGGTCCATGGTCGACGGGGAACGGATAGTGGAACCAGTTGCCCCGCAGGCGACTGGCGGGATACTTTATGTTGGGCACACTTTGGGCAAGATGCAATAAACTCCAAGACGTCCTTTTTCAGAGTTGGCCACCAATAGGACCTAGAGATAAACTCCAGGGTTTTTTGGATACCTGTATGTCCGGCAAAACAGGAAGCATGGGCCCAATGCATGAGCTTCTTCCTTAGCATCGGCTTCACAAAACTTTTCCCTGATGGGGGCGTAGAGTCCATCCCTACCGTGGAGAATGCCAACGGATTTATAATAGGATGCTTGTCTGAAGACTCTGACTCATTTTCTTGCTCCCATGAGCGGGAAAGGGCATCGGCCTTGCGATTCTGAGAGCCCGGACAGAACTGGAGTTTAAAGTCGAACCTGGAAAAGAAAAGTGCCCATCTGGCCTGACGAGGGTTGAGACATTGTGCGCCCTTCAGGTATAAAAGGTTCTTGTGGTCTGTAAGTATGGTGATTGAATGAGAAGCTCCCTCCAACAGATACCTCCACTCTTCTAGAGCGAGCTTGATGGCTAGCAACTCCTGGTCGCAAATGGCATAGTTGCGCTCAGCTGGGGAGAACTTCCGGGAGAAGAAACTGCAAGGGTGTAAATGGCCATCTTTAGCCCTCTGAGATAACACCGCTCCTACTCCAACGGAGGAGGCATCCACCTCTAAGATGAAAGGAGAGTCGATGTCAGGCTGTTTCAGAACAGGCGCAGAGATGAACCTTTGTTTTAAAAGATGAAATGCTTGCATGGCTTCTTCAGACCACTTGGACGGGTTAGCACCCTTCTTAGTGAAAGCAGTAATAGGCGCCACAATGGTGGAAAAGTCTCGTATAAACTTTCGGTAATAGTTGGCGAACCCTAAGAACCTCTGGACCCCTTTGAGGGTTAAGGGTACCGGCCAATTTTGGATTGCTTGTAGTTTCTCAGGATCCATCTCTAGTCCGGAACCGGACACAATGTACCCTAGAAACGGAATGGACTTGACTTCAAAGACGCATTTTTCTAATTTGCAATAGAGATGATTGACACGGAGACGGGACAGAACCTCTTTAACCCAAAAACGATGTTCCTCTAAATCGTTGGCAAAAATGAGGATATCGTCTAGATAGACCACGACATGACGGTATAGAATGTCTCTGAAGATCTCATTGACAAAATGCTGGAAGACAGCTGGAGCATTGCTCAATCCGAAGGGCATGACGAGGTACTCATAATGTCCGTCACGGGTGTTAAAGGCGGTCTTCCACTCGTCACCCTCACGGATCCGGATGAGATTGTATGCACCTCGCAAGTCCAGCTTTGTAAAGATGGTAGCTCCGCTAACTCTGTCAAAGAGCTCAGTAATCAGGGGTAAAGGATAACGGTTCTTGATGGTAATGTCGTTCAAACCTCTGTAGTCGATGCACGGCCGCAGACCACCATCTTTCTTTTTTACAAAAAAGAAGCCTGCGCCGGCTGGAGAAGAAGAAGGTCGAATGAACCCCTTTGCTAGGTTCTCTTTAATATATTCCTCCATAGAATGCGTCTCAGGCAGAGACAACGGATAAGTTCGGCCTCGAGGTGGAACCTTCCCTGGAACGAGATCAATCGGACAGTCCCATTCTCTATGAGGAGGAAGGATATCAGCAGAAGCTTTACTGAACACATCCGTGAAATCTTGATATGGAGGAGGTGGAACATCAGACGACCTGGGGGAGAAAGAACAGACAGGCAATACTTTAAACAAACATGTCTCAGCACAGGAGGAACCCCATGCCAGGATTTGCGTAGTCGTCCAATCAATTGTAGGATTGTGAAGACGGAGCCATGGAAGGCCCAGGACCACAGGATGTGTGGCTCTTGGAATCACTAAAAAAGAAATAAGTTCGGAATGAAGAACTCCCACTCTCAGACGAACTGGTAGAGTCCTTAAAGAAATAACTGCATCAAAAATTTTGCTGCCATCCACGGCAGTTAAAGAAATGGACGAAGGAAGTCTCTCGGTGGGTAGGGACCACCGTTTAACATAGGCTTCGGTAATAAAGTTCCCAGCTGCTCCGGAATCAAGGAGGGCAATGACGTTCCGATAACGTTGAGCAACTTGAAGCGAGACTGGGAGATTACAATCTTGAGGAGATGGAGAGGAGATCATTACTCCTAGCCGGCCCTCTCCTTGGCGAGCTAGGATTTGGAGTTTCCCGGACGTTTGGGACAGGCATTAATGGTGTGAGACGGAGCTGCACAATAGAGACAGAGAAACTCGGAGAGACGTCTTCGGCGCTCAGCAGGAGTTAAACGGGAACGGCCAAGTTGCATGGGCTCATCTTTAGATGGTGACAGTTGACGAGGAGGAGGAGCAGAAGATTTTGGAGCAGATGATCTTCCACGCTCAGTTGCTCTCTCTCTGAAACGTAAATCAACTTTCGTGCAGAGTGAGATTAGCTCATCTAACTTAGAAGGTAAGTCTCTGGTAGCTAACTCATCTTTAATACGCTCAGATAAGCCATGCCAGAATGCAGCATACAGGGCCTCGTCGTTCCATGCCAGTTCGGATGCCAGGATCTGGAACTGTATCAGATATTGTCCTACAGTACGTGACCCCTGGCGTAAACGGAGAATCTCGGATGAAGCTGAGGTTACCCGGCCTGGCTCGTCGAAGATGCGCCTGAATGTTGACACGAAGGCAGTGTAGGAAGATAGCAGGGTGTCGGACCTCTCCCATAACGGTGATGCCCAATCAAGGGCTGAGCCACTGAGAAGAGAAATAATGTAGGCAATTTTTGTACGGTCACTGGGAAAATTGCCAGGTTGTAGCTCAAACTGAATCTCACACTGGTTGAGAAATCCCCTGCAGAATCTTGGAGATCCGTCAAATTTTGCTGGCGTTGGAAGATGAAGACGTGGAGCAGAAATGGGTAAGGTGGGTGGGGTTATAGCTGGAGTCACTGTGGTTGACGCACCAGACGCGCCTGATCCACGGAGAGTTGTCTGAATCCCATCCAGCCGAGTAGAGAGATCCTGGAGACAGCGGATGATGTGGCCCTGTGCAGCCTCCTGATGTTCTAGTCGGGCTGCCAGTTCTTGCATCGGCCTGGCCGCTTGATCCTGGTCTCCGGCTGGATTCATTAGGTCAGTGCTTACTGTCACAACTGAGGGCCTGAGCTGACGGGAGGCAGCCTCAGTTGTAGGGGCTGAGATGTACCGGAACCTGGGAGGTTGTATCAGACCCCTGGACATGTAAGTAACATGAATAATAACTGCCCGAAGGCGTGACCACGACAACTTGGATAAAAGTCAATGATGTTTATTATGACAACTCCGCAACACAGCAGCAGTAAAAGAAAACGTAAAAGTCAGCAAAGAATAAATACAGTTCCTGGGTACTACAGGATGGCAGGAGCCACAGGGCACTGGTAGTGTGAGATAGTTCTTATGATCTTCTAGATGGAAAGTCCTTACCAGGCCCGACTGTAGTAATGGAGATAACCCAGGATTGTGCCAGCTGGTGTTCCAGGAAAAGCTGGGTTGCTGAAGATAAAACAGCTGCTGTGGATACTGGCTGGAACCAGACTGTTGTTAGCACGGAGTGGATACTGGCTGGAACCAGTTAAATAATAAATGAACTTGGGAGCGATGAAATATGAACTGAAATGTAGAACTTGAGAGCGGAGAAATAATAATACCGGTGGAGAGTGGTAAAGTGTAGAAAGGACACCGGCCCTTTAAGGGAAGCTGTACTCTGCTGGAAGCTGAGCTGGAAGCAGGTAATGTTGTAACTGGAAACAGATGAATCCACAATGGATTGGAGAGTCAGGCTACACCGCAGGTGGAATGCTGGTGCGGGTCTCTATGGTGGAAGTCTTGAGACAGGAGCTGGAACCTGGAAGACAATCACAGGAGAGAGACAAACAGGAACTAGGTTTGACAACCAAAGCACTGACGCCTTCCTTGCTCAGGCACAGTGTATTTATACCTGCAGCAAGGAAGGGATTGGCTAGGCAATTATGCAGATTATCAATACTGAGAACAGATTGGTGGAAATGATCAGCTGACAGAATCCAAGATGGCTGCGCCCATGCAGACACTTGGAGGGAAGTTTGGTTTGTAATCCATGTGGTAATGAAAACAGTAATGGCGGCGCCGGCCACCGGAGACAGGAGGCGCCAGGCTGACAGATGCACATCCAACCACGCGGACACAGCGGAGGCCGCGGCTGACGTAATCGCCACTCAGACACTCTGCATGCAGAAGTTCAGGGACGGCGGCGGAGGCCGCGGGAGACGCCATGCCAGGTGTAATATGGCGTTTACTGTGACAGCGTCCCAGAGTGACAGGAGAGGATACAGGAATGTACACATCAGGATAACAGATGGGATCCGGTCCTGGAGCGCTGAGCCAGCCTTAGGAGGCATCTGATGGGTAAGAAATGGCGTCCAGATACCCGGATCGTGACAGCGATCCTGTAGCCTTGACTGAATTTTGGATATTTTGTTCAGAGGTAAAATTACTCTCTGAAGACCCAAATCCAACTCAGCTCACAAGTGAGTCATCCGTTGTGATGGAACCAGGGATAACTTTGCCCAATTTATGAGCCAACCGTGTCTCTGCAAACAAGCTATTGTCTGTTGCAGATGCCACTGAAGCAATTCCTGAGATTATGCCAGGATTAATAAATCGTCAAGGTATGATAAAATCCTTATCCCCTGCTGACGGAGATAAGATGCCATTACCACCATAATTTTGCTGAATACTCTGGAGCTGTGGCCAGTCCAAATGGTAGGGCCTGAAACTGAAAATGTTGCTGGAGGATAGCAAAACGGAGATAGCGCTGATGGGACAGTGCTATAGGAACATGTAGGTGAACATCCTGGATATCCAGGGATACCATAAATCCTCCAGCTCCATTTGCAAAATAATGGAACGTGAAGTCTCCATATGAAACTGAGGCACAAAAATGTACTTGTTCAGCACTTTGAGATTGAGTATGGGCCGGAATGACCCATTTGACTTCTGGACTAGAAACAGGTTGGAATAAAAACCTTGTCCTCGTTGCGCAGGAGGAACTAGAATTATCACTCCTGACTGAAGCAACTTCTGAACTGCCTCTTCAAAGCCCTGGCCTTCGTTTCCACGGAAGATGGGCTGGTACAAAAAAACCTGGGTGTTTCTTGAAAGCAAACGCATAACCATGAGATACCGCTTCTTGCTCCCAGGCATTTGTGGTGGACTGCTGCCAGATCTGTGCAAAATGAAGAAGTCTGCATCCCACCCTGGGGTCCCCCAGGTGGAGGCCCGCACCATCAGGCTGATGGCTTATATTCTGATTTGGAAGCCGGTCCTCTGGTAGCCCAATGCTTTTTAGTCTTATCAGACTTGTCAGATTGAGATTGTTTGCCATAACCCTTTCCTTGAGTCCAAAAAGTTGGAAATCTAGGTGTGTGTGTGTGTGTGTGTGTGTGTGTGTGTGTGTGTGTGTGTGTGTGTGTGTGTGTGTGTGTGTGTGTGTGTGTGTGTGTGTGTAAGGAAACATCACTTTCTTGGAGTCCGCTTCTGACTCCAAAATACTGGTTAATTCTTTACCGAAAAAGAATATCTCCAGTAAAAGGCAGACTCCAGAACCTTCTTGGATTCTGAGTCAGCTTTCCATGTACATAGCCAAACCGCTCTGCGAGCTGCTACTGCTGAGGCTGATGCCTGGGAGGCAAATGTATCCATATCCAAGGCTGCTTCTTCCATAAAAATAGCAGCCTGTTTGATATGTGCAATATGGGATTTTTGCTCTCTAGATGCCACTGAAAGATCATCCTCCAATGCATCAGCCCAGGCTGCCACTGCTTTTGCCAACCAGGCTAAAGCCATAGCTGGTCTTGGTTATTCAAGAGGCTTTGGTGAAAGCTAAAACAATTTGCACATAATCTATTTTGAACCAGATCCTGAGGTTAACCCAGCTTTGCAAGACAAACATATAAAATGAGCGTAGGTGCTGCTGTGGAGAGTGTATCCTCCTCACCCTTGCCTTTCTTAAGGGGGGTACTCACGGAGCGATATTCTAAGCAATCTGACTAGATTGCTTAGAATTTGAGCATTATCACTCCGTGTGTACCCCCTACATCGATAGCGATGCGCAGCCCCGCGCATCGCTAGATTGGCCTGCATGCAGGCCAATCTAGCGGGTCGCTCACTTCACCCGCTGGGTGAAATGAGCGGCCCCCCATCTCCCCCCGCACGCTCAGCACAGATCACGCTGTGCTGAGCGGCGAGAGAGATGTGTGCTGAACGGTTTGCTCAGCACACATCTCTCCTGCATCGGCCCGTCTATATGGGCCTTTAGACATAATAAATAAATCACACACCAGTACAGTATTTACTACACAATTTGTGACTGCAATCACTTTAAAATTTGTTAAAGTGACAGACAATCCGACCCTACCCTGCTTTGCACCAGTATTGAGGATCGGAATAAACAGAAAAACTGACAGAATTTATAGTAAAGTCAGCAATCACACTAGCAATCAGTCACAGGTTATACATTAGTATAATAAGCAATATGAGCACATAATCAACTACAGATACATTTCATGTATGTAGGAGAAACATATTACTGCATTACCTTATATAGGAGTTTTAACCATATTTCAGTCGCACAGTGAAAGAAACAGCAGCAATAGTTTACAGACTCATATGCATCAGGCACTTATCCAACTATTCGTACTCAAAGGTAGATAGAGACTTAGTGCTGTATCAACCGGCTCAGGAGAGTGGGATACAGGGGAGACTTCACCCTGCTTCCTTGATCAATCAATACATTCGTGAACGTTGAGTGGATCTAGACGCTTTTAGTGTACACAGCCACCCCGTGAACCTGCAGTGAACACTGACGCACCAGTCACACAGCCTCCTATGCTGCGACTGGGTCCTTTTAGATCAGGGATGGGGAACCTTCGGCCCTCCAGCTGTTGTTGAACTACACATACCAGCATGCCTTGTTACAGTTTTGCTATTTGGCCATGCAAAAACTGTTGCAAGGCATGCTGGGATGTGTAGTTCAACAACAGCTGGAGGGCCGAAGGTTCCCCATCCCTGTTTTAGATACACAGCGTCTCAGACAGAAGCGGGAACTCGGTTCATGGTGGGAAACTCAGAGGAAACGGGTCATGAACAGGGGGGCGACCAAGGGAGCATCTTACTCCCCACTGCTGACATCAACCCCAGGGATTGCGGCCTCATACTACCCCTGGAGCCTATGATCCGTGAGGCCTAGCGCTGGTGCACCCGAGGTGGCAGCCGCGTCAGCGAATGTTCGGCAGTCTCCATCCCGAAACAGTGCGGCTGTGTCTCGCGTTTCCCTTACTAAGCGGAACCGATGCCTTACCTTCTCCCCGTGCTCCAGCCACAGCCTGGTAACGTTTGCTGGACTTGCTAGTACATCCTACACAGACGGCCGTCGAAACAGCACTGTACACGTGGGTAAGCGTTGTCGCGACCCGGCCGGGTGTTGTTGGAGCGACTCTTTCTAAGGTACGTATAAGACGCTTTTTAGAAAGATCGCTCCAAAAAAACTAGTAAGACTATAAAAATAAAATAAAAAAGCTTATGGCTGCTAAAAACCAGCAGCCCATTGACCATGATCCGGCTCCTGCCGCACCAAACAAACAACTGATTTTCCTGAGCCAGAAGGCGGGGATATAGGGATAGGCCCGTTGCATTCTGGGAGGCCGAAAGCTTTGACTGTTTGGTACCAATCTGCTGTCGCTCCCTCAGATCCCAATGTTATCCCGTGGATAACCTGTGGACCCTGCAGGAGAAAAAAAGAAAAATAGAGGAAGAAACACAAGTGGCCTGAGGTATTCGCCTAGATCACAGATTCGGAAACTCGGTCCTCAGTACCCCAAACAGTTCATGTTTTCCATGTCTCCTCACAGAAGCGCAAGTAAAATAATGAGCACCACCTGTGGATGTTTTAAAATGTGCCAGTGAGTAATGAATACACCTGTGCTCCTGCTAGGTGACCTGCAAAACATGAACTATTTGGTTTTTGAGGACCAAGTTTGAGAACCACTGGCCTAGATGTACTTAATATACTGTTATATATGTCAGCAATCGTAGGTTGAAGAAATCAGTTACTTCTAGGACAATTACTAGACCCATTTGCATTGCTGACAACACAGAACAAACAAAAGCATTTACCAGCTACTGTAACTACACTGGCTCCAAGACATACCATCATTGAGCTAATGGAAATATATAGTGGGTGGTTAAGAACTCACTTAGGGGTCTATGTATTAAGCCTTGGAGAGAGATAAAGCGGTCTGAAAGGTGCCAGGGGAAAGATACTGGGTCAAGCGACCCGGTATTTCAACCCTGGTAGCGAGCAGGGTTGAACTTGTGTTCAACTCGGCTTGCTGTGCGGTGTGAATGGGAGCCGGGTCGACGCAACCCGTTTCACGTTCACTGTGTTTGGACGGGTGACATTTGGAGATCATGTGATCTCCAAGCGCCACCACTGACGTCACCAACCCAGCAATATGCCGGGTTGCAGACAGCGTCGGCGGGGCGCACCCTGGGAGCTCACAGAGTGCAACCCGCCTCAGGCTGATTGGCTGGTACTTTATCTCCATCCACTTTATCTCCCTCCAAGGCTTACTACATAGACCCCTTAATCCAATCTGAACTTCCTCCTATATTGTTTTACTATTCCTTGCATTACCTGATATGCCATGACATCACCTAATGATACTGACAGATTTACAAAACAATCTAAAAACAGATCTTTAATAAAGTAACTATGTACTGCTAGAAAGATAAGCTTAAAACAAACCTGAAAGGAACTTTAAGCACTTTGCATAATAATTAAAATCATATCAAATATATGCATAAAAATCATAAAAACAGTATTTGCATAAGATTAAAATATATGTTGTCATGTATAAAACGGCCACTAATTTCATTCACAAATATATTAATAGAACTTTTATACCTAGCAAGTTATATTTTACATTTAATGGTCCCTTTAAAAATGTGATTATAATTCAACAACTTTTAACTCCTGACTAATAAATGACAAATATGTGTAAACTACTGTAATTACAATATGCATAAAAGTTCTGAAGTCATTTCAGGATTCGTAAGGAAAACCTGTGTAGTACAAGGGATAACACATTCCCATGCCATAATCTGCCTAGGCATTAAACATCCCCAGATAGGTAGTCTAATATCCTACAGAAGGTGGCCTGTGAGCAACACCTGTCTATAGCAAGTAACAACTTATGCTGAAAAGCATAAATATAGAATCCCCTCAGATATGTCCATGACATTTATCAACAAATGTAGTGTAAAATAATAATATACTGTACCCTTACAGGGTACATGGTGCAGTGGTGATTTAATCATCCCTTGCCTAAAGGCAAGAAAACCTGATTCTGTATTTGTACCTATGAGACATCTGCAATAGGAATCACTCATCAACACTACTGCTGCTGTATAATAATAATAATAATAATAATAATAATAATAATATTATTATTATTATTATTATAGAGGTGCTGCCTGCAGCAGCCGGATATGAACCTTCATGTTACAAACTCCACTAAATAAATAAAGCGAAGCCGATCAGAATCCAGTTATAACAGACAATACAGAAAGGTGCATGTGCCGCTCTTTGCATGGACTGGCATCTTAGCACCTACTTCAGGGCTGTCACCTTCTAATGACTTCCGTTTAATGCTCTGTACACACCCTCCCAACTGTAACAGGCAGAACTGCATGGTATGATGCAGACAGAGGATGCCAGTGACACAGTGCTGCAGCTGTCAGTGAGAGATTAGGGTGTAACTAGGTGTGTGTGGCCAGCTACGGCATATACAGGGCGGCATGGTGACTGTGGACACTAGGGAGGGCGACTGCTTCTCAGGCAGTGTCAGTAGCTGGGTACACCCGGGTCACACAATCCGCGGGTAACGGTCAGGCTCTGACCTGCAGGTTGAACACTTGTACCGGGAGCGGCATCCTTCCCTTCCCCCTCGTTCTCCGTTGCTGCGGCCCCAACCATCAAATCACTTCCGGATTACGCGCGTTGCATTTCCGGCGTAGCCCGGCGCACGCCGTGACGTTGGTGAGGTCTTTGTGATGACGCAGAAGCGGTAATGCTGGTCACATGATGCGTTAAGTGTCGTCATACCGACGCACACATATGACGTCAGCCTGCTGCCAGTGCTACCTAAATGACTTTATTCTGCTGAAACGGAGATGTGAGCGGTCAGTGTCCGCACTGTGGCTGGCGCTCTGCACATAAAGGTATGGGAATGGGATCAGGGTGTATTGGATTTGTGTGACGACAGCTGCAGAGACGAGTTTGTTAACTGTGATCTGTACCCAAGACTGAACTCGGCATAGGGGACATGGTCATGATGCCTGGGGTGGTGTAAATGGGGCACCTTGGCAGATGTATATAACATACTGCCCTGGTGACAGCATGGAGCGTGGTGTTTTATTGCTGCAGTGGGGACAGCAAGCACAGCGAGCGTGGTGTCTTACTCTTACTGCTTGAGGTGGAAACAGCGAGGGTAGTGTCTTATTGCTGAGGCGGGGACAGGGAGCGTGGTGTCTTATTGCTGAGGCGGGGACAGGGAGTGTGGTGTCTTATTGCTGAGGCAGGGACAGGGAGCGTGGTGTCTTATTGCTGAGGCGGGGACAGGGAGCGTGGTGTCTTATTGCTGAGGCGGGGACAGGGAGCGTGGTGTCTTATTGCTGAGGCGGGGACAGGGAGCGTGGTGTCTTATTGCTGAGGCGGGGGCAGGGAGCGTGGTGTCTTATTGCGGGGACAGGGAGCGGGGTGTCTTATTGCTGAGGCGGGGACAGGGAGCGGGGTGTCTTATTGCTGAGGCGGGGACAGGGAGCGGGGTGTCTTATTGCTGAGGCGGGGACAGGGAGCGGGGTGTCTTATTGCTGAGGCGGGGACAGGGAGCGGGGTGTCTTATTGCTGAGGCGGGGACAGGGAGCGGGGTGTCTTATTGCTGAGGCGGGGATAGGGAGCGGGGTGTCTTATTGTTGAGGTGGGGACGCGGAGCGGGTTGTCTAACTGCCACGGGGACAGGGAGCATGGTTTGTTATTGCTGAGGCGGGGACAGCGAGCGGGTTGTCTTATTTCTGAGGTGGGAACAGGGAGCGGGGTGTCTTATTGCTGAGACAGGGATAGCGAGTGGGGTGTCTTACTGCCACGGGGACAAGGAGCATGGTTTGTTGCTGCTGAGGCAGGGAGAGCAAGCGGGGTGTCTTATTGCTGAGGCGGGGACAGGGAGCGGGGTGTTTTATTGCAGCAGTGAGTCTTTGGGCCAGACTCAGAATTAGGCAATGAGCAAAAATTAGCTATTTAAACCATAACGCAGTGCAAGGGGTGCAAATGCATTTATTGATTTGCTTGCAGGGAAAATATTGTCTGCTTTTGCATATAGCAAATTAATACTGAGCAGCTTTGTTTTTATACTGAAATTTAAAATGAAGCTAGGACATGCCCCTCTCAATCATAAAATCTCTGTACATTTTAAATCTGCCCCACCTGCAGTGCAACATGGGCTGGCCAAAGTGCAAATTGCTTATGTTTTTGCTCTTAAGCTTAACTCTGCATCAGGCCATTTTTGTTTTGTAAGTAAATGCTGCAGAAAAAATGCATGTGGGGAATGGACACTCATCACTTATCCGACTTCTCCATCAGTGTCTGCAATGCCGGAGCTGACTGACCTGAGCCCATCTCCAGAGGGCTGAAGGATGAAGATCTCCTGCATGGGACTGACCAAGATTTTTTTCCTGCTGTCTGTGTCAGTCTGTGTTGTTGTCTTCATACTCCTTCCTTGGGGCCAGTATGGGTTACCAAGACCTCACCCAGCACCAGCATGTAACCTAACCCGTGCCAGCAGCTACCGTGAGCCTCACTGGGGAAAAACCCGCAATCTTGAGCAACGGCACAATCAAAGTGACCATTTTCGAGAATGGGAGAGCTACAGTGTGGAAGCAGGATCCCTTCAAGACCATGGGCAAAGAGACAGCCTTCATGTAAAGCAACCTCTTCAGATTGAAGATTTATTTATTGCAGTAAAAACCACAAAGAAATACCATAAGAGCCGCCTTGATGTACTTCTGCAAACCTGGATCTCCCAAGCGAAGGAGCAGGTGAGAAATGGATGCATTATACAGCATTGGAAAGGACAGATTTTATTCTTTGATCAAACTATCTGTCCCATACTGTTTACCCCATCTGTGTCACCCCTGTCTGTCTGCCCCTCCCCTTTTTATGTAAGCTCTCACTAGCAGGGGCCTGTTCCCTTACTTAGACTATCATCTACTTTATACTCCCTACAACGGCACTGTTTCTGCCTCCCTGATGCTTATTTCAGAGTCATGACTGCTGATGCAGCAATGTTTCTCTACCATGGATCTGTCCTGCATTGTCTTGTACTGTAAGTTGCTGTTTTCTTGTTTTGTTCATTTATTTATGCACTTTTTTAAACTCTGAGGAACCCATGTGGTGCCATATAAATAAATGGTGACAATAATGAGGGCTGATCAAAACGCTACTAGTCTTACTACATTGTGTATTGTTCCATCATACTCTGTGTCCTATAACAAAAGCACCCACAGCAAATTACACTGTAGGCACCTGGGGTAGGTCATAAACTGGGTGGTCTTTAGGTTGCCGACTGTCGGGATCCCGGTGCACAGTATACCGGCGCCGGAATCCTGACAGCCGGCAAACCGACACTGTTTCTCCCCCATGGGGGTCTACGACCCCCCTGGAGTGAGAATACGCGCGCCACCGCGCCCTCAGCGAGCCCGCAAGGGGCTCGTTTGCGCTCGCCGTGCTGTCGGTATGCCGGCGGTCGGGCTTCCGGCACCGGTATGCTGGTCGCCGGGAGCCCGGCCGCCGGCATACCATACTACACCCTCATAAACTAAATGACTTTGATAGAAGGGTGTCACTGGAAACATGGAAACAGCGGTTGGTTGGTGAGTTGTGGTGTGGTTGGTTTTTTTTTTTTTGACGGAAAGTGATACTGATACTAAACCAGCTTTTCCAACCAGTGGCTCTCCAGCTGTTGTGAAGCTACAAGTCCCAGCATGCCCTGCCACAGTTTTGCTATTAAGCAATGTTAAAACTGTGGAAGGACATGCTGGGATATATAGGGGCAGATTTATTAACCTGGAGAAGGCATAAGGAAGTGATAAACCAGTGATATCTGCAAGGTGATAAAGGCACCAGCCAATCAGATCCTAACTGTTCATTTACATATTGGAGCTGATTGGCTGTTGCCTTTATCACCTTACTCATATCACTGGTTTATCACTTCCTTATGCCTTCTCCAGGTTAATACATCTGCCCCATAGTTTCATAACAGCTGGAGAGCCACAGGTTGGCCAGGCCTGTACTAAACTGTGTAGCATCAGCTTTGTCCTGACAGTTGATGTAACATCACCTAAGAGAAACGTGTTGTGTTGTAGTAACACATTTATCCTTTTTGGTTTTTAATTGTTTGCGAGTAGATTACTGATTTAGTTTAAAATGAGTGCAAAGCCAGATAAATGATTAATGCAGAAATGTCTCCATAATAAATCTTGTACAAATTTTGACTGTTATATTTTTAATAAAAATCTTCTTGTGTTTTGAACAGACTTTCATATTCACGGATTGGGAAGACCAAGAACTGCGTCAGAAAATAGGTGAGTTATAGAATAAAAAGGTCTTCCCCCACCCCCGCCCAGGTCAAGTTTTTCAAATCCTGGATAGTAGGCTTATTGGAAAATCAAAACATAGTTTATCAAAGCGTCATATTAACTGTATAAACATTTTCACTATAAAATTATAAGCATTATTATTATTATTGAATGTTAGATATTTTAAGACTTTTTTTTTTTTCTTTTTTTTTCTTCTTTGCAGGAAATCACATGGTGAACACCAACTGCTCTGCAGTACACACCCGCCAAGCTCTGTGCTGTAAAATGGCTGTGGAATATGACAAGTTTGTCATGTCTGCCAAAAAGTGAGAATCCCTCAGTTTTTTTTGTGTTGGGCCCAATGTATAGGTTGAAAGACAACATGCTTGTTTGCTTCCTTTGTCCGTGTGTGATGTACTATCCTTGTACAAATCTTAAATTTAATTTACATTTAAAATGTGGGATTTTATTTTCTCCTGTTTAGTCTGAATGATTCCTCGTTGCACCTAAGGTAAGACAACTAGAAATAACAGTGAGGAAGAAACCCTCAAGCCAGTACTGATTACCAAACAATCAACTGAGAGAGTAAGACAGCCATGGTCAAAAGTTTTGAGAATGACACAAATATTAATTTATTTTTTGGCCACTAGGGGGCACAGGAGAAGCTCAATGCTGGGTATAGGCTGGGTTGGGAGCAGGCTGGCACCAAAATGGTTACTTAAAACTACCCAGCAGGCCTTGCCTCCCTTGTCCTCTGGGCCCGCCAGTTTTTTGGGGGCTTTTTTGCTGCCAAGGCAGGAGCATGGCACCTTTCAACTAGGAGCTGTTTTTAACAGCTAGGTTACTTTTTTTTTTTTTTTTTTTTTTTTTTTTCCTTCTTCTCTTCTTCTTCTTCTTCTTCTTCTTCTTCTTCTTCTTCTTCTTCTTCTTCTTCTTCTTCTTCTTCTTCTTCTTCTTCTTCTTCTTCTTCTTCTTCTTCTTCTTCTTCTTCTTCTTCTTCTTCTTCTTCTTCTTCTTCTTCTTCTTCTTCTTCTTCTTCTTCTTCTTTCTTCTT